>NC_073703.1:60613155-60698155 GCF_023634085.1 Falco cherrug
AAGTTGTAAAATAATAAATTGAATATTTAATACTTAGACAGAAGATGTGGGCTTTATCTACACTTAATGGGTGGGGAGGCTGATTACTCATTCATAGCTACGCCACTTGTGAATGATGAGGTCACCCCTATCTCAGGAAGATAAATGCCATATCCTGTTATGACATATTCCTTTTATATAAAATTAGTTCAATTTTCTCACTGGTGAGGAATCAGTATAACTTTAAAAAAAAATAACTTCAAGATAAAGGCATTTTTCTACTGTAATTCATTATATATCCTATTTTCATTTTATTTTATTTCTGTTCTGTTTTGTTCTATCTGATCCTGTTCTACATATAGTATTTTACTCTCTACCTAAATGATATCTGACTAAAGTGAAGCAAAAATTAGATGATACAATGAAGCTTTGTAGCATTCTCTCTCATACCTGTCACAAGCTCCTTCCAACAGCAGATAATGAAAATTCAAAGTCAAACCATTTAACTTTAAGTAAATGGAAATGAATTTCCCGAGAAGAGATATTTTTTCACCTGTGAAAGAAAGGAACAGTAGTACACTGACAATGCAAATAAAGATATAATATATAATTGTGATAGAGAGGTATATGTAAAGCATAAATATTAAATGTTATTATATTACACAGTCATGTGTTTTTAATTTTTATCTTTACTATGTTTTTACCTAAGAGAGGAAGTTCTACAGTACATTGTTAGAAACAACTGTACTCTATTTGAGTATTTCTTGGCTTAATACTAAAGCAACTTGCAGAATATCTTACAATAGTATATGGTACTGAGACAAAAACTATGTCACTTAGACACCAAAACCTGTCAATAATTTGAGCAAAATGAGAAATAAACCATTAAAAATACTGGGCTTCGCTCTCATTTACACTAGCATATTGCTCCAAATTTATTTATATCCACCATGGTATGTTGCAACACTGGTGAATTATGCGGCGAATGGGTCCACGCTATTTAATATAGCACAGAGTATAAGCTTGATTATTGATATTTTCATTGGTCTAGAGAATAAGTTTCAGAAATTCTAACTGGATTCCACCATCGTGATTAATTTGGGAAAAAAAGATTCAAACAATCAAACAGGCTTTTCTTCAGAGATAATGTGTTGGGGTTTTTTTATTTATTTGACACCTTTTAAGGGCTATGAGAAAGAAAATGGTTCTGTTTTCTGTAGACATTCACAAACGTACCTCTGAATCCTGCTTGTCTTATTCATAACTACTTGTCAGTAGTTCCAGTGACTCTGTGGGACTACTTGTGGAAGCAAAGGTATCAAGACTGACTTTTCAGTTACATTCACACTTAAATTAAGATATTAATCAATAGTCATAAAAGATCTTATTAAGTATCAACAGAACCTGGTTCTGCCTATGCGGGTGAAAAGCGGTGACTTTCAGGACTATGCTGAAGCAAACTTGGCAAAAGACAGGCTCTCTGTCCTGGCTGTCCGTTTGAAACATGGAAATCTGCTTAGAGTTGCCACTGTAGAGCAAAGAGTGACAATCAATGGATGGGGACTTCGACATGATTACATCCACTCTACTGCCTGGCCATACATTGACAGACAAAACTACTGTAATGGAGTGATCATTTGGAAAATGGCTACTACCCACATTTAAATTCCTTTCAGTGTTATTCCATAGCCAATTAGAGTGGTAGCCCAGCCTATATTCATGCCAGTCTTGTACTATATTGTAAGAAAAAGGAAAGGAGCAGCTCAGAAGTCTTTAATTATTCCTCCAGCCATTTATTGACCTGCTCTCTAAAGGCCGTATACGGGCCTACATCTGCATGCAAAATTCCTATTGACACCACTGAGAGGGCCACAGGCAGATGGAGGGTACTTTGTAAACCTTACATTTTAAATATGTTGTAAGAGAAAGGCACAGAATTTGCAGTCCCTTAAAAAAGTGAGCAGCTTCATCTAATACTGCTCTTTAAACATGTAGATTGAATAACATTTTTCCTAGCAATAACATCCCCCCTCTTCACCGCAAGCTATCTAACCTACACGTTTCTGTAAAGCCTTCATATTTAACACTCAAACAATTGATGTCCCTATAGTATAAACAGGATAGATAATGAATATAAGTGGGATAGAAAATTAATCCTACTTGCGAGGAAGGAGAGTCATAATTCACTTAGGCTTCTCAGCTCTTACGTTATGAGGTCTTCAGCTAACTCATGGGATCCATTCCACATCCCACAGATGCTCATTATGAATTCTTTTTATGTGCAACATGTGGGGACTAACCAGTTTCATATCTCCTGGTATTAGCTGCAATCCAAAGCATTTTGTATTAAAACAGAATGCAAACACAGATGCTTTTTAATACAAAGGATTTGAACGCAGATTCTGTTTTAACATAAAGTTGGTGTGTCTTAATTTGGTTTGGAACAGCAGTGGAAAGTCAGGATAGGAGGATATTGTTAGATTAGGAACCAAGCTATGATTCCAAGAGGCACACAGTTGCCTGGGAAAAGGGGAGAGTGGCCCAGGTGACAGCTCTGATTTACGGAAGCAAAGATTACAATGTCTTTGGAGTGACGGGGCAGCCTGGGACGTCTGCCCCTGCCAGAGATGCTGCCATAGCCTTCCCAACACCACGGGTATTCTGGAGTGCAACCTGCCTTCCGTCCCACGCAGCTCCCCTTGCTGCGAGCCGCGCTTGCCGCAGAAGCGGGTCAGCTGCGCAGCTAACGCGCATGCAAGGTGCGCTCCCTCGGCGCGTCGCTGTCTGCTGCGGGGCCCCTCCGCGGGGCGCGCACAGCCCCTCCGCCGGGCGGGCACAGCCCCTCCGCCGGGCGCGCACAGCCCCTCCGCGGGGCGCGCACAGCCCCTCCGCCGGGCGGGCACAGCCCCTCCGCGGGGCGCGCACAGCCCCTCCGCCGGGCGGACACAGCCCCTCCGCCGGGCGCGCACAGCCCCTCCGCCGGGCGGACACAGCCCCTCCGCCGGGCGGACACAGCCCCTCCGCCGGGCGGACACAGCCCGCGGTCCCCGGCAGACGCCGCGCTCAGCTCCAGGACCCGCAGCTTGGAGCTACAGGTCCGCGGTGTCAGAGTCACACCGCGGCAGCGGGGAGGTGTGGTGGGACCCGACGACGGGACAGGACGGGACGGGACGTGTGTGGGTGTGTGTGTCCCTTTTGCCCCCCGTTCCCTGCTGCCCCTGACTCGCCGGGCGGCTCGGCTCCCCCCTGCCCTGCGGGACAGCCTCCTCACCCCTGGCCTCCCGCTGCAGCTGCAGGGCGGAGGGGACGCGGAGCGCAGCCCCGGCAGCACCCGCCGAGCACCGCAGAGCGGAGAGGGGGCTCCCGTGGCCGCGCTGCCGCCCGCACCAGGCGGGGGAGCCGCCAGGGTGGGGTGGGGGGGCGTCCCGCCGCCGACCCGCGCTCCCGCCCAACTTTCCGCGCTCCCCTGCCGGCGGCCGCCCCGCGTAGCGCAGCGCAGCGCCGCGGCCGGGCGGGCTCGGCGGGCGGCAGGGGCAGCGGCACGGCCCCGGTGGGCTGGCGGAGCCCCGCAGCGCCGCGGCCAGGGATAAGGACTTGGCGGCGGCGTGAGCGGCGGGCGGGCAGGGCTGCGCAGCCCGGGGCGGCACAAAGGAGCCGCGGCCGCGCGTCCCGCGGGGACGGCGGGGCCAAGCCGCCCTCCTGGCCGCTGCTGGTGCGGTGCCTGCCGCACCCGGGGGGGGAGCTTTGCGAGGTTTGCTTGGGTTTTGTTATGGGTTTTTTTTTTTGTGGGGGTTGGGTTTTTTTGGTTTGGTTTGTTTTTGGGTTTTTTTTTTTCGCAGCTCTGGGCGGTATAATTGATATGTTGAAGCAGCGGTAGGGATCAGTGCGTGCACACACACCGCACACCTTACAAGTTTGACTAGCAGTAACATTGCTGCACACTAGGAGGGGAGGAGAGTCAGCTCCCTATAATAGGGAACAAACTCTGCCATTGCACAAAAGCGGCGCATTTCCTCGCTTGTGAAAACCGTCCCTTCACAGAGAGAAAGAAGGGGGGGGGGGGGGGGGGGGGAGCAAAAGCAAGTTACCAAGAGCAAGAACTTGCGCTGCAACAATCCTCCACTCTTCCTCTTCTCCTCAGGACTCTGGGAGCAGGGATATTCCTCCCCCTCCCCCCCGCACAGTTGGCGCTAGCCCAGACTGTGGTCAGCCGCCTTTATTATTACTTCATTGAGACAGAGAAATCCTCTAAGACTTGCATTTTGGGTGGAGGGTGAGGGGTGGAGGGACGAGAAGGAGGAGGGAAAAAAGGCAACATTTGCTGCTCATCATTTTCACTGCACCGCTAAAGTAATTGCGCCCCCCTCTCTCCTCCCTGTCCCTCCTCAGCCTGGATTTTTCTCTTATATCTACAGCTCCAGTGGTATTAGACATACCTTTTTTTTTTTTTTTTTTTTTTTTTTGTAGCTCTGATATTCCACCCTCCAACCCCCCAACCCCCACCCCCACCCCCTCAAATCTTCACGCGTTGCATGTTTGCAATTCGGTAAAAATCCCCCCCTCCCTTTACCTCCAGCCCCCCCAAACTCCTCTCAATCTCAGCCCAGCAGCTCACATCAAAGCGCCCTTCCTCACTCACAGTGGCCGCCACTCACTAATGGGATTGCAGTGTGCCTGGCTCTGCTGCTGCAGCCGCCGGAGGGAGAGTCGCTGCTGCTGCACCTCTTCGCCGAGACTCGCCGGGTGCTGAGCCGCGGGGATGATCAGGATCTTCCCGGATTTCAGCGTGCAGGTGACGGCGGCGGCGGCCGGCGGGGCGGCCGGGGGGGTGCCGGCGGCGCCGGGCATGGGGCGAGCCGGCGCCGCGGCCAACGGCAACCCGCAAAACGTCCAGGGCATCACCTCCTACCAACAACGGTGAGAACCGAGTGGGAGAGGGGTGTGCGGCTCTTCCCGAGGCTCCCTCACTTGCTTTTTCTTTGTGCTTTTGTGTTTCTTTGTTTTCCTTTTTTTTTTTTTTTTTTTTTTTTTTTAATCTCTCCTTGCTGTTTGTTGGGAGGGCGCTTGGTTGGAGGGGAGGGTTTTTACCTTTTTTTTTTCAATACAGCATCTTTTAAAATGCACTGAGAAGTAAACACAATCTCCTAGTTTTGTCTTGGATGAGCTGGGAAGCAACAATAGAGAAAAAAAAAAAAAAGTGAGACCCCGGCAGCTTAGCTTGGCTACTGCAAAGTTTGGGATCCCGTCCGCTCATCCTTTTTAAAGAGGAATTTCTCAATGTCAATGCCTTGTGCAAATCCCAGTGTGTGGCAGCCAGGGGGATAATTGATCATGGTATGCTGATTGATAATTTGCTTTCAACCAAGAAAGAGAACAATTTTCACTTGGGGTTGCACACTTGCAATTCCACATTGTAGTTTAACAGTATTATCATGTCACCTGTTACTACAGGGAAATATAGCACGAAACCCTAAGTATACTCAGCACTGTTATTTTTTCATTTTAAATGCATTCTAATGCAAATGCAGGAAATTCACAGAGAGCGCCTTTAGGAAGTAAAGCTTAGAAAGTTGGCAGTAAGTCATAATGAAGTTTAAAGACCTACCCCATTCCCCCTAACAATTCATCGATATGTGCTGATACTAACATGAAGCTTAATTAATTACCTGACATTTCTTCGTGTTTCTACAAGGCAAAACTTGAAGTTTGAATCTGTTAGTTTTCTCTATCATAAACTTGTAACCGAAGCTGAACCCTCGAAAAAACAACAAAAAAAAAAAAGAAAAAAAGATTACAACAGATAAATGTAGGCTGAAATCAGAACAGAACCTTTACACTTCTCTAAATGCAAGAAAAATGGCACTGTCCCAAGTATCTTTCTTTCCACTATTGCATTAAATTAAATACCGAGAAAAATGCGGTGTAATCTCAATATCCGAACTAAATATCTCTATGAGGTAAAAGAAAAAAAAAATATCATAGGAAGTTTCAGCATAATATTTCAAACTTAATTGGTTTAGGAGCCAGATATAGGTAATCGACCATTGCCTGTTTTGCTGTTAAGCAACTTTGAGTTGCTTCCTATAGGTTTGGAAAACACATGATGTATTTTCCATTTGGTGCCCATGATAGAAAGCGTTTGGTGGTAACTTTTGTAGGTTTTATTAAATGAGAAATTAGTAGGAAGCTGATACTCCTACAATAACCCCTGATGATGCCTAAACACTTTCTTAGCTGAGAAACATTTGAAACTAAGTATGAGTCTTGTTTTGCTCAAGCAAACACACCGACCTTTCATATATATATATATGTGTGTGTATATATATATATATATATAAAACTTGAATGTGAGAGATATAAAGAATGGATTAAAGTTTATTTCTTTTCATGGTTTCTGTATGATTTTTGTCACTTATAAAATATTTAAATTACAATGGAAACTGACGGACACTTTAACGAGGAAGTACAGGCAGCAATCACAATAGTTTAGTCTGTGAAGTGGGGAAGTCAAGGGTCAGAAATGTCAGATTGGCTTTTAGACAAATGAAAGGGACCTCTGGAGACTTTAAGTTAAACAGAAATATATAGACAAGGCAGCATGCAATTTTTTAGTACCTCGCGTTTAATAGTTTGATTATGTCAGTCTGTAATCAGAAAGAAGTTACAAAAGCAATACTTCTCTGACAAACTACTAACACCTCTAATTCAAATAGTGTTTAGGAGGCATCCAAGTACTTTGACTAACAGGGATCCAGACCAGCCTGGATGTCTCGCACACTAGCCTAACAGGGGGAACCATTTTTGCACTTCTTCCAAATTTTGACTATGTATTATCGACAAAACAGCGTGCTTTATGTCGAAAGATTTTTCTTCGTGCTTTCCGTAAACGCTTAAATTATAGCAGACACCGACACCTTCCTATGCTGTTGCAAAAGCCGAGGTGACACCTGTTAACTTTTTTTTTTTTTTTGGAGGCGAGGAGACAGATTTGCCGGCAGGGAACGGCATGTGGTACTTTCTAGACACCCCCCTCCCCCGTCCAGTTCTTCAACTCCACCTGCACCCCCGGCCGCGCTGCCAGCCCCGTGGTACCGCCGCCGTGGGACCCGAGGCCGGGCGGCCGCCATCCCACCGGCGGCTGCGCACGTGCACAACGGCCGCACGTGCGCAGCGCGGGGCGGGCGGCAGCTGCCCCCCCGCCAACCGGGGCTGCGCGGGTGGCCCGGGCCGCTCCGCGCAAAGTTACGCCGGCCCGCGTGCCTCCTGCGGTCAGAAACCCTCCGGGCCCTGGTGCGCGGACGGCGCCCCGCAGCCAAACTTCCAGGTGCTTCGCTAACTTCTTCCCCACCGGCTCTCCCCTGCGGCTCCCACGCGCGCTCACCCCCCCACCCCCGGAAAAAAAAAACCCCACCCCAAACTTTTGGAGAGGCTGCCGAAACGTTTCTTGTGAATAAACCCCCTCGACCTGTGGGGTTTGCTCCTTTCCCCAAGAAAGCCGGGTGGTTTTTCTCGGGGAGCAGGATCAGGCCCAGGACGCTGTACTTCCCAGGCGGCAGCAGCAGCAGCAGCAGCAGAGCAGCCGCAAAGTTCCCTTGGAGGTGGAAGGCTTTTAGCTTTTAGCGAAGGAGGGATTCCTCCTTTAAAAGCTCTCAGCGCTCGGGTTTTCCCGATGTCCTGGAAGGAACAATTAAGGTAGCGGTTTCTTTCCCCCGCTCCTTTCTTTCGTGATTAGTTTCATAATCTCCAATAAAACAGCGTGAAGTGCTATACCCTCTCCCAACAAAGCGGGTCATCACTCTCAGTTAGCGTCCCCAGCACTGCGCCCCTGATGCCGCTAGCACCCAGCGCGTACTCTCAGGACGTGCGCGCACGTTCCCGGAGGGGGCCGGGGGGTGCGGGGGTCGCCGCCGTCCCCGCGGGGCGGCCGTCGGGTACCTCCGCGTCCGGCCCCGTTGGGCCGCAGGGCGCTCGCACCCCCCGGCCGGTCGCCCCCCGCCCTGGCCCGGCCTCGGCCGTGGGAGCCCACGGGGGACACGCCGCCTGCGCCCGCCGAGTTGCGGAGAGTCCCTGCCTCCCTCAGCCCCTTCCCGCTGGAGCCCAGACTCCAGAGGAGGAAAGTGTGCGAAACTGCAACTGAGTGGCGTTGTTGCGCCGGCAGCGGAGGCTGCGTCCCCTGCACGCAGAGTGGGAGCGGAGCTGGGGAAGCAGCTGGAAAATGCCCAGAAATACTTTCACAGCGGTCAAGCCCGGAGATCCCTGACTCCCCTCCTTCCCTCCCCCGCCCCCGCCCCCGCCTCGCTGGCCCCATGGCCTGGCACCCCGCGTAGTCTGGCCCGCGGGCGCGGCGGTGTGAGTGTGTGCGAGTGTGCGAGAGAGAGCGTGTGTGTGTGTGCGTGTGTGTGTGCGTGTGTGTGTGTGCGTGTGTGTGCCGCACCTGCCGGGCGATGCCAGCGGCCGGGCTGCCCGCCGGGGCTGCGCCGCGGCTCGCTCTCCCCGCCGCCGCCGCCGGCCGCCGCCGCTGCTTGCGCTGGGCATGTCTCTGGGGCCGGCGGGGCCCCGGCTCCCTCCGCTCCTCGGCTTATGGACGGCGGCAGCGGCAGCAGCAGCGCTAGCAAGCAAGCGAGCGAGCAACCTGCACCAGGACTGCGCGGAGGAGTGGGAGCCCGCGATGCTTTGGCCTCAGTACTTTTCCTTAGCCTGTCTGGCTAACCAGGGCCATTGCTGCTGCCGCCGCTGCTGCTGCTAGACACACAACACACACCAACATCAGGAGGGGGAAAAGTAAGGGAGAGAGGAGGAAAAAAAAAAAAAAATCCCAGGAAGATGGCGCCCACCAAGCCAAGCTTTCAGCAGGATCCTTCCAGGCGAGAACGGTAACACTTTCTCTTTATTGAACCTGCAGCAGCAGCAGCAGCCGCAGCAGCGCCGGGCCGTGCCGTGCCGCCGCCGCCGGGGGCCGGGGCTGGCTGCCATGCCGGGGTGGGGGGACCTGCCGCCGGCACCCGCTGCTCGCACAGCCGGGCACCGGGAGTTCCTCCTAGTGCGTACCGCCAGCCGCACACACACACACGCACACACACACACACACACGCACACACACAGGGCGAGCCGCGCAGCAGCAGCAGCCCCGCTCCGGCAGCCGCACCGCCGCGGCTCGGCGGAGCCGGTGCTCGGCGGGGCGCGTTGGCGAGCGGGCGTGTGTGTGTGTGTGTGAGAGAGAGCGAGCGCGCGTGTGTGTGTGTGTGTGTGCGGGGGCGGGAGGCCCCCCCAGGCGGTCCCCGCCGTTCGGCGGCCCCGGGGGCGGCGGGGCGCCGCGCCAGGCCCGACTTGGCGGGCGGAGGGGCCGGCTCCGCCGGTGCGGTTCAAGTGCCGCTAGGCCGGAGAGGGGGGGGGGCCGCGCCGCCGGCCGCGCCTGCGGGTCTGCCCGGCCCGGCCCGGCCCGGCCCTTCCGCCCCGCCGCCGCCGGGCGGGCCGCGGGTGCCGGCGCCCCTCGGGGTGGGCAGAGCGGAGCCGGTGCACGGGCGGGCGGGGAGGCGGTGCGCGGGGCCCGGGGAGGGAGGCGGGGGCCGGGGGGCGGGGGGGGGGGGGGGGGGGGGTGGTCGCGCTACCCCCCGTTTGCTTCCCGGCCCGCCGCCTGCCCCACGCACTTTTGTTGGGGGAGAGTGCTGGCTATTAATCTGCTCTGCTGGTGACACGAATTGCCCGTAGCGGATTTGTTCTAGTAAAGTGAATCTTTCTAGAAGTGACTGGTAGGAAACAAGAGTACAAGTTCATGTGATGTTACTTTGTGATTCTTACAAAAGTATTCAAAGCCCCATCGCTACCCTGCGATGTGTATGCCCAGAAGGAGAGCAGCCAGAGGGTTTGGGGTGGGCTCCCCTCCTTTCCCCTCCCCTCCCCCCCCCCCCCGCCTGCACCGTTAGAAGTGAACTTGTGGGTGGGGGGTGAGGAAGGTGCCTGGTTAGCTGTGGAAATGGAAGTTAACATTTGGACAGCTTTTAAAAGTAGCTGGAGTGTGTGTTACTCGGTTTATATTCCACAGCAGAAGTCTGAAAAATATTTAAACAAAAATAAAGTCCAGGGAATCGGGCTTATTTTAATCTTAACTTCAAACTTATATTTTTTTGTGTGATCAGCACTTCTGGTACAACTTCCAAAAGCTTCAGATCTTATCTAAATAGCTATGCCATTTTTCCTAAGGAAGCAGACTTCCCGGTATCAGAAAACCATACATTTCATATTCGCCACTGATGTGTCAGCGTGGCTGTGTTAGATGCATTAGTATTAACTGTTGCACTTTGACAAGGCTATATTGATATGTAGCACAATTTGGAGATACATGTAATGGGAAAACAGTGCATCCTCAGAAGTCAATGACTAAACTTGGAGATTTTCATCTTCAACTATAAATATTTTTTAAAAATCTCCATTTCAGTGGCTGCAAAGGCATTTCTACTGTGTTAATAACACTTACAGCAGCAGGCTTTTCTCCTGCAGAGTTCTTTGTTGAAAAAACAATTTCTATCAATACATCCTGTCGTCGTCCCCCCCCCCCCCCAACACACAATTCTCCTGTCTTCTTTCTGAGAATGGTACTATATTAGTGTTAAGTGTATTTGCCAGGATAGCTTCAGTAATCTCTCCAGCAGAAGCATATTTGTGTGCCATTTTGGGAATTTCTCTGAGATAGGAATCTTGAAGATAGAATTAATTTCTAGGGGAAACTTCATAGCCTGTGCATGAGTGCTTTCTTTATCACCTGTCTCCATTTGGCATTCGGAGAAGGTAAATCAAAGTGCGCGATTTGTTATTCTGCTCCACTTGAGAGCTGAACTAAATAACACTTGGTCTGAAATTCTGATTGAAGTTGTAGGAGGATATACTGTATTTAATTTAATGCCCTTTAATAGCATCTTCTTGTTCAGCTCTGATGCTGTCATTTTAAAGGTTGGATCGGAGTAGTTTTTCCCTGTAGGGAGTGGGAGGAGTAATCATTTCAGGGGAAAAAAAAAAGTGGTCTAAATTCCTGGAACACTAATAGTCACAAACTTGGCCTAGTGTCCAGGCAGTTGTTTTTTGCCCTTAGGGTTCACTGTGTTATCACTCTTTACAATGCTCTGAACAGTTTAGTTATAAATATTACATGTAGAAGTTGATGATATTTTTTTGTAGCAGATATAATGGCAACCTGTTTGTTCCTTAATAAAAACAACAACAACAAAGTTTTTGGAGAAGGTGGATCAATGCTTCAATAAACCGGCACTCACGTACGTTTTATTAAAAGTTATGCAATGTGCTCCTGAAGTCTTGCATGTGACTGTTTATTTGAGCTGGTTTTGAACACATCCTTTCAGCTGTGTGCGCCAAGCTATTTGAAATATGGGCGCATATGAGTTACTGAAGGGTTTTTGCAGTCTCTTCTTAATTACTACTTCAGCAGACTAGTGCTCAAGATTAAGAATCCTGTAACTGAACTTTGTGTACATTTGTTGTTTAGTCTTTGCTTCCACAACATTTAGGTAGATTGTGTTACATTTTTTCAAGTAAGGGGTCAGTGCTTACAAAACAAATGTAAAAAGTAACAGTCTCTGATGCAACCAAGCACTTGAATTGCCTTGAAACTTTTTTCACCTGTGGAGGTTTTTTAAACAATGTTTGAAAAGTTACTTACATTTGTTTGATTTCCTTTTAAACTACCAGTGTTAGCAAATTTTACAGTTACAGTAGCAGTTTAGAGTTTTTCAATTGTGTGGCTATATAACCAAGAAAATTAAATAGACAGAAGTGTCATGCATATGATATGCCAACATTGATTTGTAAAGCATATCATAATATCAGAGTGCTATTGGTTTAAAGTGAAAGAGAAAAAAACCCCTTTATTTTGGCATTTCTTTCTAGAGCATGAGCTTAAACATAGCAGTGATAAATGATGATATGCATTGTCTAACACTTGCTTTTATATAAATAGCTTCAGAAGATTGCTTAAATGATAATCGAAAATATGAAATAGGGTGGCCTTCATATCACAAGGCCAAGGGTCTACAAATGGAAAAACTGAAATAATGAAATATTTCCAAGGCAACAGACTGTCAACAAGAACAGTAATGCATGGGCATATCATAGAGCTACCAGAGAGGATATTAGATCTTATAGCTCTAGAGCCAGGAGTTATAATGACCTTTATTAAATAGAGCCCTCCCACATTACAACAATCTTTCCGATTTCTGATTTATGGATTAGCAGTCATACTACTCTTCATAATTTGAAACATTCTCCCACCATATTTGATTTGCTGCATTTTTCTCCGCTAGATTCATACATTATTTAGAGCTTACATGAGAGTATTGATCAACAAAAGTTATATTACATATTTTCAGTAACTAACGGGATTCTGAATAACAAGATTTTGTCTGCAGCACTGTTTCTACATTCTTTAGAGCACAGCTGTTTTTTTCTTACAAGTTATATCCAGTTAGCTTGTTTTCTACCAAGTTAGTGGCATGATATTCTAATGCCATATAAATGAGTTATAAATAATTAGAGAGTTTTGTTAACAGATTAATACAGCACCCAGAACCATAGGTATTTTTAAGGGAATGTCAGGATATATTGTCAACATCCGTCTCCTTTTATTAGTGTCTCACTTGAATTTTTGAGTGTAATATACTGGCAGTTTCAAATCACATTTGTCTGAAACTTGGCACACAAGTTGCCAGCCCAGATGGGAATTTTACTGCGAGTGTGATGTAAAACAGTTGTTGAAAATTGACGTTCTAGGCATTAGTTTCATCAGCGTGCTTCCTAAAAGGTACAATGTTTAAATAAATGTTTGTTTCATAAAACGATCTTTACAATAATGCCCCCTTTATTGGAAAATGTATTCTAAAATAAGAATTTTCAGTAACTGATACTGACCATGAAAAGTAACTGTTACCATTTTATTAACATTTTGGGATTGATTCTGCTCCCATTGATGTCAGTAAGATGAAGCTGTTTCACAAACATGGCAGAATTTCATTTGCTATCAGTTAAGTAATTGTTTTTTTAGAATTTAATGTTATGAGACCATTTCCTGAAATCTCATCTCACGTGAATAAACCTTACATTCAGTCAGCCCATCAGAGTCATTTTATGTTATTGTCACTAGTAGCTCTTGCAGGTATAAGAGCACCTCCTGAGATGAGCCATCAGCATTAGTTACATTGTTTCAAAATGAATCAAACAAAGTTGTTCTACAGCAATTCAGCCCGGAAATTTGTCTTTGTTTTCAAAACATAAGATGTTTTAAAGTCAAATAGGCAAGACTTGCCATTTTCACCCCAGTTGTTTATTTCTTTGGTTGGTTAGTTTGTTTGTTTATGCTTAATGTTTGGCTTGTTTTTTAGTTTGTTTTTTTTTTTTAAGAAGCTGCCAAAGATTCATGGCCATGAGAGGGAATGTTTTGAAAATTCATTTTGTAATAATTGCATTTTTTTCAGAAGAGGCAATTTCTTGCTATGTAATATTTATAAAGCTACTGCATGTTATCTTTAACATACAAAGTCCCATTAGTGTGAATGAGGTTGCGTGACTTTTTGTTTAATAGGACTTTGCATAATAAGGATAATTTGTAATAATACTGCATTTTGCTGCATAAGATGTGCCACAGTAAGAGCATAATGGTTGCTGCCATGTCTTATATGACTAGAGCATTGTTCTGTGACTAGCTCGAGCAGTAGTTTTGCAATACACAAAGTCCTAGTCAAATGAATAGGACCGTTGTGCCATCGATCTGAACAGGACTTCCAGTAGTAAAAATATTTGCTAATTTTGTATGCTACACTGGTATATTACACAGGGCAAAGAAGGTATGGTAAGGGTACGATACTGTTTGTGTTTGTAGCTTGGCTGAACTGGACCCTGTCTTTGGGAGAATATTGAGTTCAAGTTGCAGTTTAATCTTTAAAAAAGTCCCAAATGAAATTATGCATATAATTAAAGTATACTACAGAGAATCACAAGCAAGGATAAAAGTATTTTTACCATATAATTCAATAGATATGAATTTGTTCTCAGTATTGCAATGACAAGCTTGAACCTACTTAGTGGGAGGAGGAATGAACTTTGCATCTGTATGTTATTATAAAATGGGAAAGTCTTGAGATTCTCGAGTAAAAATGGAGCAGTTCTCAAGGAGATTCTGATCTCAGCCTGCTGCAGCCAGATACTGAGCCCTTACCTGGCACTCTGATTGTGGGTGAGAGTCAGGCACATTAAAGAACAAGTGATATGTAAGCAAGAATTTGAAATGATTACCAGAAGCAGAGTTTTGAAGATTTGTTACAGGCTGTTTTCCCAGCCTTTCCTATATGTTACATTTTGGACTTTCACTCTTCTGTCGTATCTTGTCATTTGTTCTAGGGAACTTCTCACTGATGTCATACAACGTCTGCAGAAGACTTTAATATTAATACTGGGTATTTCTGTAGATATGTTTCTTTATATAGCCTGGTGTGCTTTGAAAGGTCTGTAAACACCATTCTACATGTTTTACTGATGAGATAGTTACGCACAAAAGATTTTTGAGAGCTAGCAGAAGTGGCAGAAGGTGTCAATGTTAGCACTAGGAATGAAATTCCAGGCCCCATTTTGACTGTGTATTCAAAGATTACACTGCCTTCGTTAGAGGGATTTACATTTCTTTTACAGGCAAAACCTCCACTGAAATAAAGTGCTTTCAGAGAATGGCTTGATTGCGATTTAAAATTAGCTGTTAGCTTGATATATAATAGAAGTTCAACACTTACGTTAAATAATTTAAGTGGAAAAGTACTGTTCCATTACCTGCAGGCATGTTAGGTTTACATATGTACATAGTGAATTTATGGGATATGTTCTGAATAATATGTATGTATGTAATCTACAATAATGTCCCTGGGGCTCGATTTTCTTAAGAGCCTATTGGATTTAGGCATCCAAAATGTACTGCATTTCAGTGAAATATAGGCACCTAAATCCTATAAGCCCCTTTTAAAATACTTGCCTGGGAATTTTGTCTCTAACAGGAATTTAGAACAGGCTTCATTACACATTACTTGTTTAAACTGAATTTTATTGGGTAATGAATAGTCTTTGAACAGTCATTTTGGATTAAATCCTAAAGGGTTATAGTTTTGCTCAAATTTAGGCACAGAACCGATACATTTATATTTTGACAGCGTGTGTGTGTGCGTGTGTGTGCTTTTTTTTCCCTCTTGCTTGTGCATGGTGTTTGAAAGTCATGTGCAAATTTACATTTATGATCAGTTTATGCACAGCCTGGGCTTATATGGTGGCTCAGAATTATCCTGCCAAAACTGTAGTTCATTTAGCAAAAGTATAACATACCAAATTTTAGAAGAATACTTGTTAGAAAGCTGTTTTTTCTTAGAGATGATGGGAGGCAGAATATGTTACTTTGTGGGGAAAAAAACATAGGTGGGCAGTCTTCACAGGTCAAGGTTGAGGTCAATAGAAAGAACTGAGTGACTGAGTCTGTACAGTGCTTGCTGGCAGTGGGATTAAAAAAGGAAAAAGTCTTAAAAAAGAAAATAGCTGCCAGTGGTACTTATCCTTCAACCTTCACAGCTGCAAAAAAAGTAGCTGATGTTATTTGTCTGACTATAGTTAGATGTAGGATTGGCATGTTTGCTTCACCTTTGCATAAATTACTAACAGTATGGACAGGAGGTTCTTAAAAAAACCCCCGCATTATAAAAAGACAAACCTGTTTTCTCTTGGTAAGCAACAAATAGAAGATGAACATAAAACACAGAAACAAATGCTTTGGGTGAATTTATTTATTCATTCTTCCTGAGTTGCTGTTCATTTTTACAATAAATCTTGTATTTCTTGTGGAAAATCAAAAGTACAGTAATTTTTTTCAACAGCTGAATGAGCTAGATAAATGGTACTCAAGTAGCAGTGTTTGAAGGATCCAAGTAGTTTACTAAAGTATCTTAATTAATTGGATGTTCACTTTAATAGTGAGGTTTCCTGTTTGTAGGCAGTGCTCTGTAACAAGAACGTATATTTGATACATAAATGATATATATTATTTCACAAGGCCCATTTTTATTCAAGATGTGTTTTTACTAAACTGCTGTTTGGATTAACAAAAAAGAAGAAATAAATGGAGATGACAGAAAATACAGACTTCAGATGAGAAGTGTGATAGAAAAGATACAGCAGATTCCAGATCTTTCAAACATATATGATGTTTCTTTTATCAGGCACTCTACTTACAGTTAAATTTTGAAACTAAGAGGCGCTGTCTTTCATTTTATTCCTTTGTTAACAAGAAGAAAAATGTTTCTCTACAGAAGTGCAGTTTGGCAACTGTTATTCCGTGCTGTTTGAGGGCAGTTTTAAAAATTTGTGTTTGTATCATTTCTCCAGACCAGAATAGGAGACCACAGGATGCAGCAAACACTGCAAATCCCATCTTCTTCCCCCACAAATTCTCTGACATACTGAATGTACATCTTTAGGAATATCCAGTATTTAGACTGTGGATTTAGGAATCCTTTCAGAGTGCTGATTTTTTTTTTTTTTTTTTCATTTTTATCGTTCTTAATGGTTTTGTGACACTATGGCAAAAAAGTATTAAGTCCGATTCATGACTGATTTTTTTCTTGTGGCAATTATCATATATTCCAATATTTGTTCAGTTCAAATAGGAACAAACCCCAGAATTATTAAGGAAAAAAGTGTGGTTTAACTGACAGAAGGGCAGAATATTCCACCTGAAAAGCAAAATTAGAATTATATATTTTATTCTGCTTGTTACTAATTGTGAGGGAAACTTTAAAGATTTTCCACTGACTTGCACACATGTATACTACAAAGTATAGGCATATGTCGTATGTTAGATAGACCACAGTATATGTATTTGCTTGAATGGAATAATGCTAGTTGATTGTCTCCCACAAGCTATAAATGTCTTACTTTAGATAAAGTTAAATGTAATACATGCATTGGAATGGCAATTTTTTTCCTCTAATGCTGTGAGGGAAAAGTAGGCTCATCCTTTTTTTTTTTTTTTTTTTTTTTTGCACATTTTTATTGTTCTGTGTAATGTAATTTGTTAATCCTGTGAAATTTGTCATAGATAAATTTGCTTGGATTATCTTGTCACCACCGTATCTGCATTCTTTTTGTTCATTGCTTATTCATAATTTAACAGTCTGGCAGTGAGCCTTTTTGGGATGCTCACAAAAGATATATGACCTCTACCAGCTGCTACTATAACCTGCAGAATGCACAGCAAGACATTAGAAACGTGAGGATTCCTCTACTGATTAAAGTGCTCTTCATTTAAACAGTCTGTTCATAAGAATCTCAGGAATCTTTGTGGGTAGCAGTTTTGATTTTTCTTTTCTCACAAAATTAGTTCTAACATATTTTTTTTTTTTCCCGAGTGGGAAAACTAACGTTGAATCTTAAGATGGTGGTGCTTTGCTTTCAGATGGACTAATGGAAATTAAATCCCTCATGATATATGCATATGTATATGTAAGTGTGTGTGTGCATGTACACATTTGCATATACCTTTACCTATCTCCACCTATGCACACGTGTGTATAAATATATATATATATATGTATTTCCTGCAATTTTACAGTGGGAAAAATTAGTTCCCATGTGTGTTATTTTAAAACTAACTCTTCTAGTAGTATATTTTTTAGCACATACTGTTATCCCATACTAATTTACAGAAGAGTTTTCTGATTTAACCCTGCTTTAGCCCCAGCATCTTACAGATTGTATTGTGTAAATACTTGATATTATACAGTACACGAAAGACATTAAATAGAATGTTACTTGAAGTGTAAACAACATTTTAGATTTTCATTATTTTCCCGACTCAGTTTAGCATATAAATTTTTTCCCATTTTTACTTTTTTTTTCTGCTTCTTATCTGCAGATCAGCTTGTGAGTAATGGCTAGTTTTTACCTTCCCTTTGTGCTGGCACATGATTATAGTTCAAAATAATTCATTGCTAATCCATGCAGTATTGGTTCATCTCCATCACTCTGTTTTGTGATTAGAGCCTCAGGCCTGTAAGAACACCCTTCTGCACAGTTTTCTATCCTGGTTTTCTTTGACTGCAACCCATATTTTAAATAGTTCTGTCATTACTGTTCACCTACCAATCCTTTTGCATTTTTCAAAAATGGATCGATTACAAGAAATTAATATTTTGGTGGGGTTATTCTTCAGTGGTTTATGAAAAATATTTGTTTTTCACTGCAGTAAGTCTCCAGCAGTGGTTTATATAGGTCTTGGTTCATCTCAGCCGATGATGGAAATCTGACTTGAGTTTCTCATTTTTCCTTAGCAGTCTGAATTTCCTGTGTACTTATTTACATTAGGTGCCTCAAGAGGTACAGGATCTTAAAAAGAAACACCGTGTCTTTCTGAGATGGACTATAGTGGAATAGTAATTACAGTCTTGTCATTTTTAACACAACATTTCAAACAGAGCTGGTGTAAAATAAAGCTGATGGAGGAACTTTTAAAATATATAGGGCCTGATCCTACTATGATCACTCTGGTTGAAGTTACTGTTTATTGGGTCAGATACGAACTGATATGATGTTAGAGCTGGATTTATATGATATAATGATACCGTACCTTGATCAGATTTAAATTTAATATTTCCAGATTATGAAGCAAATCCATCATTTTATTTCACATCAAACAATGCTAGTTTTATGAGAAGGTCATCTAAAAGATTTTTCAAGACTTTGTTTCAGCATTGAGTAGTCCTGTGTTCCTTTTAATAATTACTTTCATCTCATTGTAGCTGTGTGTTTGAAAGTGTAGGTCAATAAGGATGATCGCATTCAGAATTTCATGATCTGTGTAGTGGAACAAATTGAAAGCAAAGCCTGTATCAATCACTGTGAAGGGAGGGTTAATTGTTACTGCTTCTCAAGCCTCTGGACAGATAAACCAGTAATGAAATACTTATTGCTCTGATATGTGAATGGTTAAGGATGAAACAATGGAAACAGAAGCAGTCTTCAAAGATAAACAAAAAAAACCCCACCCAAACCAAACCCAAAAAACAAACCCAAAAAACAAAGAAAAAAGAATAATCTGGACTAAAGTAAAATACTCTATGCGCTGCATATTAACATTTCAAAAGTAATTTTTTTCATCTAATGTAGCTTTCTAGTGATGATGTAAGACAGCAGAATGTATTAGGTTTCTAAAGCAAACATAAAATATGAATTTAAAAGCTATTATTATGCAAACAATTTAAAATGGTTTACATGAAGTCTGGACCTTAGGTAAAAGTAACATTTCTAGCATTGTGTTTTCTTTTTGTTTCTTTGTTTCTCTGTGGTACCATTAAGTGGGGGTTTTTGGTTTTTTTTTTTTTTTTTTTTCTTTCTTTAAAAGCACAGCTGTATTTACTAAATCGAGTATGTTTTGTTTTCTCGTGAAGTCATTTTAAAGCGTTTTGTCTACAGCCAACCAGGACTCTAACAGAGTGTTTAAAGATAGAAGCAGGAAAATAAAAATGAGTGCAAAAACAAATTATGATATTACAGTAAACATTTAACCATTTCTAGAATGTGAACTTAACATTTTAAACATCTGTTAGTTACTTATATGTTGAAATATATGCAATATTTAGCCAAATTGAAGTCTTAGGCCCATGACAATCATCTCAACACAGTGGGTAGTTCTGAAAATTAATGAGAATGATAATACTGTAAAGACTGTTCCAGAGTTTGCCCAAATTCATTATCTAAGACTCTTGTTAAGAACATCTCAAAGAATTTTAACCAGGAAAATATATTAATGGTTCAAAAGCATTTTTCAAAATGGTGATTTATAAAAGTATAATGGAATTATATATGCAAGTGCTATAGTTAGAAACACAAAACACAGGAGCAGCACATTATGAAGGAACATTTTCCGATAGCTAGGGTACTTGCTTTTTGATTTTGTCCATAGATGTCAAGGTTTCATTATTGATTTATATTTTGGGATGGAGGAAATGAAAAAGCGAATGCAACTTACAAAAAAAAAATTGACTCCTTGTTAGTTACTTAATGAGGCCTATAGCTGCTTAAAAGCTAAGTAAAGTAATTAATAATTTTAGAACTGGCGTAAAAGTCTTTTAGACAATCGAAAAGCACTTTTAGGAGGAAGGGTGATGAGATACATCTTTAGATTTCTCTTCAGAATGTTAAGAATTTCCTGTTGCCTGTTTCCTGATGGGATTGACGCAGCTGTGTATCATATGGAATGAAAGAGGAACCGAGTGCCTGACTTTGTTTTATGCAAGTCCTTTATTTAAGAAAATGTATGTGTTGATTTTGCCTTTTTTTTTAGCAGATCGCTGATGTGAATGCTATACACAAAATTATCCAAGTGGGAGCTAATTATAATTAATTTATTTTCCAAGGTACAGAATTTTTAATAACTAAAGTGTATTAGTTAAGAATGCTTCCCTCCCCCCCCCCCCCCCCCCCTTTTTTTTTTTTTACTGTTTGCAATGAAAAAGAAAGCAAAATGCTTGGAAGATTACTATGTCATTTCCATTTGTACTTTCAGAAGTCATTGATATATGTGTGATACAGTAATTTTGATCTAGACTATCCAACTTCATGGGCAAATTATTTGAAAAGAGTTCAGGGTGGGAAACTGTATTAATTATATTTCCCAGTAATTTCCTTCCATGGTGAGAGAAATCTTAGCTGAACGTAGTTAACCTGGTTAACTGATCTGGGAATGGGTGAGGAAAATGAGGTGCACACCTGTAGCATTGGGGCCACCCTTCCACTTGTAGCTCAGTTGCTGGTAGTCAGGAACTGTATCTCATAGAGTTGTGTAAGACTCCGTTCCAGTCGGAATTCATACTACCTCAATCAGTATTGACTTCTGCTCAGAAGGCTGCATAATGCAAACCCAGTTACTACACAAAAAGCCCTGGGCGTTGCAATCACATAAGTAAACCAACTTCTTAGCATCATACTATAGCCCTGTGCTACTAAAATAGAAGCAAGCACAAATGCAGAGTGCATTGGAGTGATGGGCCGTTGTACTAAGGCCATAGTAGAAGGCAGAGCAGAGGTATATGTGACTAAGTGGGGTGATCCCACTGGGTTGCTTCTGAGACTGTCTCTCCATGCAAGATACAGACTTCTAAATCATTAAGTGAACTGCACTTTAAATCTTAAACTTTGATCCTCTCAACCTGCCAGTCAGCTGTGAAAACAGTTGACCATGTCCTTGTTCTTTTTGCCCTGTGACTTCTTGGCAAGTGCCCTCTTTCTGCTGTCTTTGGATACTTTCATCCCTTTTTCAGTGCATCCTTTGGAGGATCTTTCTCATTCACTATCCAGCTTTGTGTGGGAGTTATGCAACGTGTTGTCTCTCAACCGCCCCCTTTTTTTCACTTATTCTGCTCTTCATCTTTGCATAATCTTATCTGGAAATACAATTTAAGTATCATCTCTTTGCAGATGATTCATAGGTTTATGGTATTTCTACCTCAATGAAAATTTAGTCTTGCTTCTTTGCCATCTCCTCCTTTATTGCCTAGCTTAGAATCCCTTAGTCAAAACAGATCTCCTAGAGTTCTTTCCAAGCCCTCCATCTATTTTTCAGGATAACACTGCCATATTGCGTGTTAGGAAAGGACTGTAATTTGGCAGTCTCACAGATACAGCCCTTCCCTTCATAGTTTAGCAAGTAAAAAGGCAAATAGAGTATTTGGTATTAGTGGTAAAGAAATAAAAAACAAACCGAAAACATGAACGTTGAAAGAATTATGCCGATCTATAAATCCACAGTGTGTGCAGTCTATGTATTGTGTGTACTTTTGTCATAATTTCAAAAAGATACTGTAGTTTGAGATAAGGGCATGAAGGGTGCTGAGATATATAGAAAGAGTTTTGTCAGAGGAAAAGTAAAATACTTCATCTTGGAAAAGAGATGACTGAGGGGAATTGGCTATAACATCATGCAAGGCCTCCAGAAGGCAATCAGGGAACAATTATTCATTAAGTCTAATATTTAAAGAACAAGGAAACATCCTGTGTAATTCTCAGGAAACAGTTTTAAAACATTTAACAGAAGTTGTTTTTTTGGTTTTGTTGTTTTCGGGGTTTTTTGGTGTGCTCCTCCTCCCCCTCCCCCCCCCCCCCCCCCCCCCCCCCCCCAACATACCATGCAATTGAATAGTGGAATTCCTTGCCAAAGGGTGTTTTAGAGATCAAAATATGAACAGGTTAAAAAATGGATCAGGCATTACTCTATTATGTCTCTGGGGAGCTATTAAATGTGACGGTGATGATGCAACTCCAGGAAGTTTTTACACAGCTGACTGCTGGATGCTGACATGGGATATCATGAAAATGAACACTTTTTCTGTGCTATATGTTTTTTTACTGACCTATTATAACTGTTTTGTTTTGTTCTTAAGTTCTTTGCGTTCAGACTACATCTAAGTCTTGCAGGTTTTTTCTGCCTAACAACCCTGCTCTATGTGTTTTCCTTCCTGCCTACTCCTCAGGCTCATCTTTACTACCATTGAGGATTATTCTTTCTCCAGTCATATCTGTCTGGAATCCTCTTACAGAGATCATTTGCAGAGTGACAGCCTGTCACTCTGACCATGTCTTTTTATATCCCCATTGGCCTCCCTTCTCTAGTGCATGAAATATTAGTAACTTGCCCTAAGTTTCAAGCCCTTCTTCACCCAACTGTATCTTACCATTTCTCTTTGTCAAGGCTTTCCTTCAGGTTGTTAACACGAGCCCTGTTGCCCATGCACTGTATTTGCAAACATACATTTGATACCTAAATGCATGGACTAGTACTCTTTCATAACTTCACCTTTCGAGTTCATCTCTCTGTTCCCCAAGATGTTCCTTACCTGAAATGCCTACAACAGTAAGACACCACCAAGCTACTTCTAACAAGATATCACTTCTTGTGATGCTAGCTGCTTTTGCCTTATTGCTTCTAGTTTCTCTTATCTGATACTTGCACTCTAAGACTTTGGGATAGGATTTTTTTGCCCTTTGTCACTTGGTTAGCTAGTGGATGTGTTAGTACTGTAGTTACTGCTGCTAATTTGAATATTTTTGTCAATGAAATCTTTATTCTTCTGTGTGCTTGTTTGATCTGGGATGCTGAGTGCCTGTAAGAGAAAATTATGTCTTTAGAGTATGTTGGGGTGTGAAAAGCTTTTACAAAATTCAGAGGAGATGGGACAACTTAATGGCTGAGAAATCCACTGAATGTTACTAAATACATATATAACTGAGGAGGTGCCTGCAGTGAAAAAGATTGGAGACTATGGGTACATATCCTGATATGGTGTCATTGTTGTTATATTGTTCCTTGCAATTTTGGGGGTTGTTGGAGATAAGGATACAGGAAACACTGGTCTGACCCAGTACACCTGTGCTCACATTGTTGTGTAGCAATTTTCTTTGGTGGTTCTCTCTATTAGGAAACTGTTGGAGAAAATGGTTAATTAGTTTTGGGTACTATTATTTTCAGCACTTTTCACGAATGGATATGAGACGTGTCACAGCTTAATTACATTGCTGCATAATGTATTTTTGTCTCACGTTGATATGGCTAAGAAAGACCTTACTGGGACTGTATGGACAAGGTGTCATGCCGTATGAATGCCTTGGAAAAAAGAAAAAAAGAATCCCTGCTTTGAAGAGTTCATAATTTTAATTGCTGTTTATTTTTCATTTGTTGGAAAGGGTTTTCTGTAACATAGCAGTTAATTTTACACTCATATTTGAAGTTTGATTTTTTTACGATCAAGAAAAGTGCATATTAAACAGGATGAATTGAGCAAAATTAAATACTTGGATATTATTTTGCTTGGTGAAACCCCAATGGCATAAAATTAATTGCGGTGATGATTTGAACATTGCAATGAACACGTGTGAACTTCAGTGTGTATTATACTTTTTAACTGGGATATAATCTATTTTATACACGATAACAGTAAACAAAACAAACTAATAGTGACATGGACATGAGTTTAAAGGGCATGTAGTAGAAATATATATTGGTAACTTCTTTCAAAGGTACGTAATACCAGTCCACATATAATTCCTGTCTTTATGCCAGTTTTGGAGAAAGAACTGATTCATAATAACTGTTTTCATAAACATGTAAGTTTGCATACTGGCAGAATGGGTTATCATGTGTGTAAATTTAATTATATATACAATTGTTTGAAGTCACATTTTGCTGTTGTATCAACGTGGACTCCAGCACTGTTAGAACGGCTTCAGATTTATTGTGGTAGCAGCAGGTATACAGTTTGCTCTTCATAAGGAAGAAGCCTAGAGGAGCGCTTTGGAAGGAGAGTGAAAGGAAGCTCGATTTGTTCCACAGTATAATATGAAGAGGAGGAAATAGTCCTATTTATTGTCAGGTTTGAATGTGTATCACAGTCTTGAGCAGGGCCTGGGTTTATGGTACGATGTGAGAGGCTTAGGTTATAACTCCACTGAAATCACACCATAGCTGAGGTTGGCAGGGATAGCTGGAGATCATCTAGTCCAACCCCCCCCTGCTGAAGCAGATCAGCTAGAGCAGGTTGTCCAGGACTGCGTCCAGTTAGATTTTGAGTATCTCCATGGATAGAGATGCCACAATATCCCTGAGTAGCTTGTAGGGTTTGGCAACCTCATGACAGAAAACATTTTCAGGGTCTGACTCAATCTTCCTTCTGGCACTTCACTAGATAGCTGTAGACGGAGATGAGAGCTTGCTTTCACCTGCTGTTCTTATGGCTGAACAAGCCCAGTTCTCGCAGCCTCTCCTGGTGTATTAGCTAGTGCAGTCCTCTGTGTGCCTTGGTGGCTTTCTGCAGTGGCTTACTCCAGTATGTCCCTGTACTTCTTGTACTGGAGAGCCCCAAACTGGACTCAGTACTCCTGATTCAATCTCACAAGTGTTGGAAAGAGAGGGGCACCTACATACGGTCTAGTTACTATAGCTCAGTATGTGGCTGGCTGTTTTTGCTGCAAGGCTGCACGCTGATAAGGTCCACCACAGTCCCGACATCTGAGGTTTCTTGTGGAGTAGACCGACTCTAAAACTGTAGATCCTTCCAAGGGGAAACACAAATTTCATGGATGTTAGTGGAATATGGTCAGTTGTTTGAATGTGAGCTTTGGGACAAAAGTGTTAAGGGTGGGTTGGTAACAGCAGTGATTTGGGGTGGCTGAATAAACCCTGACTGAAGGATACACCACAGCAGATGGTCAATCTTCAGCTGTGATCAAGTTTGTTATATGCGATACTGAATATATTGAGTTTAAGGCACTGAAATTCACCTGCAGTGAAACAGTGGTAGTCATCAGCTAGGACAGAAAGATTGAATCACATTCATTTAAAATTGTGATGATCATAATAGATACTAAAATTATGGCTGTGGCACAGTTCATAAGTAATGAGCATCAGTTATTTTCTAGAGGGAAAAATCCCAGGAAGTTACTAATCAGGAGTCTTGTTTTATATCCAAAATGATGCAAAACTGTTCTGGGAACTGTGGAATTGTGTTTGTTCCTCTTACATTTAACACTGAGGACAGGATTAATCAGAAATGGAGGCATGCTACAGACATTCATTAGCATCAATGGTTCAGGCTGAAAGAAGTGTCATCATATATATATATATATATATATATTTAATTGCTGGTAAGCTGTGCCTTGAGCATCAATAGGTCTGCCATCATCATATATATATATATATATATATATATATATATATGTATATATTTAATTGCTGGTAAGCTGTGCCTTGAGCATCAATAGGTCTGCCACTTGAGATTTTTTTATGGTTACTACATGTGTATCCCTAGGTATTCTGAAAGAAACCAAGGAAGTCTTTTCTATGCTGCGGGCAATAGGTAATTTGATGTAAGTGACAATTTCTCAGAGGTCCACTGATACTGGATCTTGATAAAAGAGGATGCTGGAAATGGACAGTTAACAGCAGGAAAAAAAGTTTTACTTCTGTAAGAAATGGGTACATAAGAAAATTGCAAATAATTCTTAAAAACTCATGAAAGGTGCAGCTAGTGACATTTGGGTTAGCTATGTCTGATGTGTCTCTAAGAGATATGCGATGCTTCAAGAATGGAAAAAAGTAGATTAAATATTAAAATTTCCCTTCATGGTGCAGGAATGTTTTACATCACATTGACAGTATAAAAATGCACAAAATAAAGTGGAGTGGATGAATAATTTTTAACAACTGCTTCCGGACATTAAAAAAGAGCTCCTGTGAACATCCAGAACTTCAAAGCCTGATTTTTCAACTAGTGTTGCAGCTCATGTTGATGCCTATTATTGACCTGGAAACAGTGTTATTACAGGAATAGAAATCCTTGTTCTGTAGGAGCAGCAAGCTGCTGAAGAAATGCTTACTGCTCAAATGGGCAGCATAGTCTCAAACATTATTTATAAGGGAAGCATTTTGTTCTTCAAGTAGATCATAAAGGATTACACTGGCTGCAGAACATGAGAGACCACTACGCATATAATTAGGTAGTGTTTTACTCTGCAATCATATGATTTCACTGCTTAGCATAAAACATGTTATAACGCATGCACGACTGGTGCTTGTTTCTGTCCTTACAGTTGAAGCGCTTGTGTGTGGGAGGGCAGAGGGCTGAAAAGAAAGAAAAATTCTCAGGGAAAGCTGACCTTAGTGAATAAGGAAATGTCTTAATGAAGAACAGACAGTGTTTACTATGGGGCAAGACTTCTTCGTTTGTGGAGCAGAAATCCCAAATGGAATCCCAGAGCTGAAGAGATACCTCCTAAGTAAAAGTGTTATGGAGTCTTACAGAATTGTACAGAACTGGACAGTTGTTTCTAGAAGGACCGGATCAGAGGTACTGAAAATTTATTCCTGTAACCTGTTGGCTGGATGGAGGGTAAAAAGGGAAGGTTGTTTGATCTGCAGAATGGAAGAAAGGAATGTTAGTGGGGGCAGCATTTCATCTGGAAAGCTTTTTAGCCTCCAGGTAGAATTATTCGGGCTGTATACGGTGTGGGCACCTCTCCCTGCTTCTTCTCATGATCCCATGAGCAAAATACATCCAATGTGCCATGGTGAAGGTTTGTCTGGCCATGCAGTGAGAGTGCACATGTGCTTCAGGTTGAAGCTGAGAGGCTGTGAACCTATCTCTTTCTGTGAGAAGATGGGACACATTAACTGACCAGCGTGGGGCTCTACTTAATGCTCTCCACGTTCTTAAGGAACCCCAGACAACCTAAGGTTGTAGGTCAGTTGAATAATTTGGTGAACTTGATTGCTGTCCAGATAATGGAGATGCCAAGCTCTCTTATTAATGAAGGTGAAGGCAGGAGGCAAGATCACACTTGCTAGTTTTATCACAGAGGTAGACATTTGTAGAAAAATGGAAACTAGGATTTGTGAAGTACTGCCGGTGTCTCCGTTAGAGCAGTAGGACAGCAGGAGGTTGGGGTGGCTGGCCAGGAGCTGCTGTGGGAGGCAGAAGCAGAACAGGCTGCGAACAGGAGGCCAGGCCTGGGGCACGCACTGATGACGGGTTTACGGATGGTACTTTTCACTTTGGAAGGTAAAATATACTATAATCAAAAGCTGTAATAAGCACCTTTAAATGGAAAAGTAAATTGGTATGCTTTCATGCTTTTCATAATTTTGTGCTTTTCGTGACTTTTAAACTGGAGGGAGGAGCCTGAGCTCCCTCACGGGCAGACATCGCAGGCCCGGTGCCCATCCGTGAGGGGTGGCGTGGCGTGCCGGACAGCATGCATCATACGAATTTTATTTAATTTGTAAAATTATTTCACAACAGAGTGAACTAAAAGAATAATGCAGTTTCACTGTATGTAGATACCTAGTCTGAACAGGTATTTTAAATTGATTTCCTTAGACAGATACTACTGATGGTGAAGTCAATGGCAACATTCCCATTGACCTCAACAGGATCAGATTTTATCTTTCTTTCACTGATAAACTTGGAAGGGTTGGACAGGAGAGGCAGGCTTAATTTTATAATACCAATACTAATACTACTATTAATAGGACATGCTAGGAATTGTTGTTCTTTGCACTTCCTGTTAGGAACTATGAGACGGTATCTGCGGGCAATGGCACAGGGCCCCTTCAACTGAGGCCTTCAAGAATAGAATAGGTGTTTTAAAAAATCTTGGTCCAGATTTAGAGAACACTGAAACTGTTTTATAGTATTTGAAATATGTGGAAGCTATTGAGCTGCTGGAAACTTTCTGCAAGAAACTCTAGATTCATCATAAAAATGGCACTGCACAAACCACTTAATAAAGTGCTAATAAGATATTAAAAAGTGTGCCTTGTAATAATACCTGAGGTATACCTCTCTTACTGAGATTATTTTAAGATCAGATATCAACAGATATGTTTTTAACAGTGTTTGAAATTATGTCAGACTTGAAATTTATTGCCTCTGGAGAGCTCTTAAAAACTTTCTTTCTAGCAAACTCCTTGTTAGTATAAAGTAATGGATTCCAAGAGATGAAATTTCAGTATTTAATCAAGAGAAAATCTAATTTTTGCATAGGGCCAGCAGCTTTAAAACCATAGGATTTTGAATGCTTAGAATTGAGGGTTTGCCTCTATGGTGTGATTCAGTTTAAAAAGTAATTGTCACTATACTTTTCTCCACATCAGATTTTTTAAGATAGTGTGATCAGCTGCTTTGCTGACACAGTAAGGTGTTAATGGATTTTGTTTATTTGAGTTCTTGTTGAACTATGGATCGTTATTTGTCCACAAAGATAGCAAAACAATCAAACAATTAAACCCAATTAAAACCAATTAAAATTACTGCTGAAATAACATAAAGTTAACTTTATGGTAAAGTAATACCACTTGTGTAGAACTGAGCTAGAAAACTAATGATAAAATATAAAATTATCCTTCTTGATCAAAGAGAATCTTTTAAAAATAGTTCACTGGCTCCTTTTTACAAAGTAAAGGTGGTGAAATTTCTGAAGCAGACTGAAGTCCTACATTAAAATATGGCTGTAACACATGTAAACAAATCCTGTCAATTGTTTTGTGTTTAGTGCAAAGTTTTTAATTCCTCAAAAATTTTGTGATTTATATAATATGCTTTCACATATTCAGGTTTTCTGGTTAAGAAGAAGTAAGTTAAGATGGATAAGTAAATATATATATATAAAATAAATTAAAAAGATACGTATATAAATAAAGGCAATGTTTGAGTAAGAGATCCAGCTATTAACAATGGGAAAGAAAAGTAGTAAGTCCGTCACAAATAATTTCCTTCCCAGGAGGCATAAAGCTCCTTTTAGAGGGTTTGACTCTGTGAATGGGGAAAAGGGGTGTGTGGCAGAATGTGCTGTAATGGACTTGCCAGTTTTTACACTTTTCTTATTGGAAGGGTGTTCATTACTGCTGTAGTGATGAATTTACTACTGTACCATGTATAATAATTTGGCAGATATGTTTTATATATGTAAATTAATATAAATTGGTCCTATATGGGCTTTGAGAACTTAGCTGCACAGCAGAAATATACTAAAGCTTTTTAAAGCTTTCAGTAGAAAATACTAACTTAAAGATTGGAAGAAGAATCTCCAAGGTGTCTGTTGATGGGCAGCATTTTGTTTGCGCAGAAATAAATAGATTGCTGCAGTTAAGTCAGTTAATTTATCTGAACTGATTAAAATGGTAGAAATAATTAAATAGATTAAACGAAAAAAGGTTAATATTAGAAATTGAAATTAACTCCTGGAATATTTTAATGTCTTATTTGTAATAGTACCTAAAAAAATCTAATGGCAGTTCTAATGTAAATGAGGTCAAACACAGTGTCAGAGAAGTTTATATATATTCACAAAAATAATTGGAGTAGGAAGGCCAGCTTGTTAGACATAGTGAGAATTCTTACAAACCAAGGGGTTTGAGGGAAAATCTGTGCGACTCAACTAATCTTGCACATAGATCAAAATCCAAGCCTATCCAGAGTGATTTGATTTGATCTGCTGATATTAAAATGTTGAAGAGATCAGCAGTATCTAGTGTTCTTCCATTTAAAGTGGATTCAGTAGTAACAACAATGTCAAAATGACTGAAATTTGCATTTTCCAGGCTTTAGGATCGTACTGGGAATATCAGCGTGGATTAGTCATGAGCTCTCTTTTCCCTGGTAGAAAGTACTCAGGAAAAAAAAGGTGTAAACTGTGAGTAATTTTTTGTCATTAGCTATATCCACAGTTCCGCTCGTGTTGATGAAGTTGCAGAGTGTAACTGAAGACAGAAATTGGCCCTCTGCTATTGAAGTTTAATATATATTCTGAAAATTTTTTCTAGAAAAAGTAAATCGGTTCTACCAATAATTCAAGAAAAAGGTGGGATTTGCTTAGCCTTTAGGTTACAGTCTTGATGGGGTGAACACTATTTGCCTCAAAGTTTTGTGATTATTTGATTCATACACTAGTGTTGATTTTCAGTTTATCCATGAAATGTCCCCAAGTAGTGAAATTGAAAAAAAATGATTAATTGCTGCTCATAATTAAACACATAGAAATTAAAAATAATAGTATTGATATTTTATTTTATTTTAATGCTGGGCTCCTTGGAGACAAGATTAATTGAAAAGAGAAAGAGAAGCTAGCCCTAAAGGCTGGATAATGTATTGCTTTCAGTTTCACTTGCTAGTATAAATAAAGCAAATGCTAAAGTTGCCTGAAAAATGGAAACTTCGGTTTGCATATTTGTTTACGTGAAAATCTTCATAAGTCCTAGTAAATTATATGAAAATTGCTAAGTTAAGAGGAATGCTACTTTAAAGCAAACAAATAAACAACATTTTCTATTGAACAGTTATTGAAAGTTGCATGGTAGTATTTTCAGAAGAGCCAAAGTGGTTCAGGACCTTAAGTTTCATTTTCATATATGATTTATCTACATAAACTTCTATCTCATAGAAAAGAACAGAGATGTGTAGGTGCCTAAGGGCCTGTTCTGAAAAATAGGACTTTGGTTTCTCAGTCACTACTATTTTTTTTCAATTTTTGCCCACTAGCAATAAAATGTCCTTTGGGTTGTGTTTTTCATAGAAGAAATTGTTGGTAACACACAACATCACCCAGTATTCAGCAGAAATTTGACTGGGTTCTTTATTTTTGCCAGAAAGGGATACTTTTGAAAGAAACAGATAAATTCTTTGGAGAGTGAAAACATGATTTGAAGTAATAGATAGCAAAGGGTGTCAAGAATTCACGTGAACATTTAAGGCCTAATGACAATAGATGCAATATGCAAGTTCAGGTTGAATTTTAAAACCAGTTCTGTATTATCCTATGTTTTTAGATAAAATAACATTCAGCATGCACTGGTGCTCTGCTAAACGCTGCAAAAATGATCGTCCAGATTCTGTTCCTGTTGCAGAATGCATGGCTCAGCCTTTCAAACCCTTACAGTTCTACTTCCAATGTAAAACCTAAGTACAGGGATCCTACGCAGTTAGAGATTTTCAGGATCACTCACATATTAATGAATGAGTGCTCAGTGGCAACATACGGTATGCCAGAACATAAAGTTATCCAAAGAACAGAGCATCCATTTAATAGTTATTCAAAATATGAAGTGAATGCAGGGCTACAAAACGTAGAAGAGCGAGCTCTGGGGTATAACTTTGTGTTAAATATTTCCGTTAATTTAAGGAATTTGTATACCTCTGTTTGTCTTGTAAAGGTGATCTGTTTTATCCTCACCATTCAGAAGCAAGCAGGCAGAAAGCTTTATTTTAGAATTTTTACATCACCATCTATTGTTAGGTGCGTGGCACAAGTTTATTTTTGATTGTGGCTAGGGAAGCTCCTGAATGCCTCCCCGGAAAACTGGCCGTCCTCCGAACCGATTGAGACATTCTGTTCTGCCAGCTCCTAGGATCAGGGAATCGCTCTGCTGGCAGGAGCACCTGGCATTTGTCGTGGAGGACGTTCCCCTATTGTGTTCAGGCCATGCCATGATTGCTTTAAATACTTCAGATTAATGTGTCCCAAAAAAGGGAGAAAGAATCCCTGACAATCCATATAGTATTAACAGAGCTTTGTGAGCTAGTGGTACTAAAGATTACTGAAGAGGAGGCTTTTCCTCTGTCATGATAGAGGTACAATAATTGCATATTTGTACATTCCTAATTTAATTTTATTTTGTAATGTATCCTGAGGCATCATTACTGACCAATTCAGGCCTGTTTTAAAACTCACAGAAGTCAATCAATGGAAAGACACTCAGTGATTTCAAGTGATTTTGGATCATACTCTTAGTCTAACTTAAAAATTCTCCTTCAGTGGTAGCTTTGCTGTGTTTAATATTATTAACTAGGCTTGAACAGTAATAAAATCAATACATTTTACTTTGATTTCTGTCTGATAAATTGTCAGGGTAGTCACTGCACTTACTAGAGTGCCTATGAAATGAGTCATTACTTCACAGAAATCGAGAGTAATTTCTGAAGGTTAGGACAGTAAGATACTTTTCACATCATAGGCATATGAAAATCTGTAAAAAACTGGACTATCAGATAGGCTAGCAAGTTTTTTTGTAGGAATTTTCAAAACAATCTGTCTGTGTTGCATATTGTACATCTTTGAGTGTCACGTGACTGTGGATAGATTTTGAAAAATTATTAACTCACATTGACTAAAGACTTTTGATGTTTTAAAAAAAGTTTTTATTTTTCATGAAGAAAGTTGAACTGTTTTATCCTTAAGTATGCAGCTGATTGCTAGTTATTCATGTTTTGCCCATCTCATAATACCACCATTAATTTATGTGAATTTAATTTCTCAAAGGGTGTCCAGCATACTTCGCAGGTTTAAGTACCTTTCAGTGCTGTATCGTGGGCTCACAGTCCCCTGTCAGTAAGTTTTTCCTTATTTCTGTGGAGTGCAAAGGCACACATTGCCATGGGCACTACGCATACAGCTAGAGATGATTTTCATTATGAATCTCTTAACAGCAAGGTTACATGAGGCATTATTACTCTGCCATTACTGTCTCTGTCCCTTCATAATTTCTTTTGATTTGCAGAAAAGATAGAGGATTTCCCCAAATACCATCTTATTAATTAGGGTCACTTTTATATTTTAATGTCTTTGGTGGGAAAGTATGTACTTATTTTTGTCTTGACATGAGTAGATAGAGCCAGATTATCAGTGTTAAGTACTGTGGCTTCATTGGCTCTGGTGTTGTGTTTTACACAATTCAGTTTACACAAGCTGAATATCCAGCTGAGTATGTGCAGTGCAGCTAGGAAATCCCATGAGAAATCATTCCAGCTTTCCTCTTCTGCTTTTTCTATTATTTTCTCTCAATTTGTACCCATGGTTTTATGCCTTAGATCAAAAACCTTCACTTCGTTTAGGTCCTAGAGCAAAAATTTTATAGAGTGTCTTGATATTAGTCACCAAATTAGTCAGTGCTAGTAAGATGCTCAAGTCCTCTTAGAAGCTGGCTGCGTATATATATATATATATATATATACATATGACATCTGATTGTTTTTCATCACTTGGGACCTATCACAGGTGAAATCAATAAAAGACTGTTCTTTGATTTCAATAAAAGCTAGGTAATGCTGCCATATCTGTAATTCCAAATTGGAGGTAAGATACTGGAAGTCGGTTACATGCATTCATGTGTGGGAAAATCACCTTGGGGGGGTGGGGGGGTTTACAGAAGAGTTGGGTCCTAATAGAAGTGTAATATTACAGAAAGCTTTTAAGGGTAAAATACAGCTATCACCTTCAGGATGGTTGGCATGCACATAATCTACATCACCAAAGTTCCCTAAACCACACAACCTGCTATCCTAGAGGAGCAGTGGAGGGTAGAGTGAAGTGGAGACACCGCGGTCAGGCTCTGTTGTACTCCCTGCAGGACTGGAAACGTGATGGTACTGTCCAGCTGATAAGCTGCATAGCGGCTGTAAAATATGTGAGATGTCCATTACTGGGTCAACAACTGTGGTGAAGACCAAGCAAGAGCTTCATTATCTGCGACAGAAGGCTGGGAACTATGCCCCCTCAGCACTTCAAAGCCTTCTGACAAGGACGTGCTAACTGCTAAAAGAAAGCAAACTGCTGAAGAGTTAAACTCAGGGATGCTAGGGTAAAATAATTGTGGTAGTGGGAGATCACGACCTCCTACCCAAATGGCCCCCACACAGAGAGTGAATCCCCTGCTCGAGGAGCATGCATAGTAAATTTAAAATTAACTGTATCTTTAAATGAAAGTGGGAGAATGTTATACCAATCATAATAAAGGAATGTGTATGTGGCATACATGTAAGCATGTGAGCCTTAAAAAGTATGGGATTTCTATTCCTAACATCTGATAAATGTTTGGTATGTAGTAAGATACAAAGAACTGTATCAATGCACAGTATGCCTTGAACTTTTACCCATTGCTTTCCTTACTTGTCTTTGTTATTTTTTGTAAACACCTATGGTGCTCTTTGAAAAGCCTATTTTCTACTTGTATCGCCTTTAGCTAAGAGCAGAGTTTTCTCAAAATTCTCTTTACCTTAGCACTGTTTGCCATATAGCTACAAATCCCGAGTAAGCATATTTCATTGGTAACATCAGTTATTAAAGATGTTATCATTTGATAGTGATGTAAAATTTACCAAAACTGTTGGAGGAAATCTATTTCATCCTACACAGAGAGAGAGAGAGGTATTTAAACACACACATATATGCACACACAGAGGTATTTGAACCATAAAGGAAAGGATATTTTGATTTAAGTGTTTTCATAAGGTGAGCTTCACTCATATCAGCTGGACCATGTTAATCACTATTTTTGATCTCTTTGCTTTTGGAGAGTAAGACAGATTTGTTGGAACTTTCAGAAAGACTCTGGTCCTGTCTATGTTGGTTTAAGGAAGATCATGAATATAGTTTCCCCTTTTCATAAGAAAAGCACCATCATTCCCCAGGAAGACAAGGAGTAGAAAAGGCCACGCAGGACACCGTGGAGGCATGTGTCATGCCTTCAGAGCCTCAGTAATGTCACCCTGTGCTGACTTTGGTGTATCTTTATGCATGCTTGCAAGGCAGTTTTCCAAGGGTAGTTACAGGTAGGCAGAAAAGGAGGTAACTGACAAACTAATTGATTGTTTCCTTTTTTATGAAGTAAACCCCCCCAAATTCTAAAAGAGGATCACTGAGAAAATACCAAGGCTGCAGTTACCAAAACATAACAGAGGTTAAATTTAGATGAGAAATGAAAATCCTGTTAGTCACAGAACTAACAAGGTTGTCCTCATCGTTGTTGGATTTTGGGTAGGAAAAGGGATGTTATCTTAGTTTGTTTTGCTTCCTTTGTCTTTGCACATTGTAAGCTCCTGACCAGGGATGACCATTATATGCCTTTTTATTGCCAGCACACTAAAGCCTAGAGCTCCATTAGCCTTTGGGCACTCCTGGATTATAAATGATTGCTAAATAATAATAACAATAAAAAAAGGAAAAAAACCCCTTGTGAATGACTGGCTCTAAATTGAGGTCTAAATTCAGTAGAATGAGCTGTTCATTTTAAAGTTATAGGGAGTTGACTGGTTTGGCAGAAATTTTGCTAGGAAGTGGTTTTGGATTTTGGTTTAATGCTATGGGAGTCACTAGGAATTGGAACTGGGCGTTCCTTGAAATGCAAATTTTTGCCAGGGGTTTTTGAGCATGGCCATGGAAACCCAAGAGTCTTAGGTACTCACTGGTATTTCCCACCCTTTCTTGTGGAACTCTGTAATTAAGGGCCCATCTGTCTGGAGTGGCTGATCGGAGAAACAGAGGGTTCTTTCTTAAGTGGAAATATGGTTTCTCTGACTCAGATCTACCCTCTGGATTTCATTCTGAGTTGTCTGGAGTGTCAAGTTTAGTTAATTGTATATTCCTGGGGAGTAGGAAAACTGGAAACAAGTCTCGCTTTTGGTTTGTTTTGTATTTTCTGAGGCTTGGATGGTTTTGTCTTGAACTCCAAGTAGGCTGTTGTAAAAGTTGAATTGGTAGCTTGAAAAATGTGAGCTATTATTGACTGGCAGGATAGGGTTCAGCATAAACAATTGGTCTGAAGGGAAGATCTGAGTTATAGAAACCAAATTTACAGGTTAAAAAAAACCCCAACAAACATTGTGCGGATTTGATTGAGCTTTACCTTGGTTAAAAACATAATGAAGAGCTGCATGTTAAATTTTCTACAATGTCATGAATTATAATACTGAATCCAGTGTCATTAAATTGTAGTTTTTTGTTTCTTGTCAGCTACAACAATTTCAGCAGAGCACAACCCGTGTGAAAGTATGAATAAAATTCAGGGAGTAGCATCAAGGACTTCTGAGCTCAGGAAACTGAGTTTGGCAGTGCTAATTTGTATTAAAGTTGTTGTTGCATGACAGCAGGAAAAAGATTTAATGCTTGCCACCTGAATCAAGCCATGGAACATTGGTTTCTATAACTGCCATGAATTTGAATCAAGGCCAATATCTCTAAATTTGAAATAAACTGATACTCTGTCTTGAAAGAAGATACAGGCCACTTATGTTGCGGAAGGTATTTAGAAAATGTATTTCAATTTAATTTTTCGCAGTATATATCTTTCAAATTTTTAAGCACTGGCCTTTTTGGCTTTTTCTATATTCCAGCAAGTATGCAGCCTTTCAGTCCTTTATTTATCAACACCCAGTCTTGAACTAATACTGACTTGCACAAGACCACAGATGCTAGTTTTACTCCCATTGTCACTATGCAGCTGCTTACCTTAATCTGAAAGTAATTTTTCTTTTGTATATAAGTGCATTAATGACGAAAATCAGATTTCAAGTGAAGTGGTCACACTATGAAGCTTTACAGTCATCAGATACAAAGCTTGTACCATGAGCCTAGTGTAACAATAATGCTTTTACAATAGCATATAGTGTGATGACACCTTTTTTTCTGAAGGATCCCCAAATGCTTTAAAACAAGCAGGCCAAATTTAGGATTTCTTTGCTTCTCTTCAGAAAACAGGCAAGAACTATATGAAATTCTTTCCTGTAACTGGACTGGCTGTGAATCTCTGTTATAAATACCACACATTTACCCTCAGAGATTATTTATCATTGTAACAAGGATAATTTGGCTATTTAAATGGTATCTTGGAATAGTGAAACAGAACCCATCATTCCTAAATGTAAATTAAATCTTGAATGTCCTTCCATGGCTGAGTGCACAACATAGTGTGAAGTTTCAGGACTGGAGGTGTGAGGACTAAGTAGCAACACTTGAACCCAGCTGCTTGTTTTCCGCACATGCCCTTTTATGGGTAGTTTCTGTTTTTCTCTTGGTACAGAAGGTTCCGATAATTGATCCATTACCTGGGAATAAATTAATCCACCATTGTAATTCAGCCATCTAGATTTAAATGTAGTAGCTGTTTCATAGCACATAGGAGCAATACACAAAAATCTTGTGATGGAAGTGGAAAAAGATATGGTATACATCTGGAAGTGCCCAGGAAACTTGTAGAGGTAGAAGGCAGCTATTCCACTAAAATTATTTGATGTCTTTGTTGTCATATAACATACTTTCTTGGGTTGTCTTTCATGTCCCTGATGGAGCCCTGAGGATATACTCCATTTCAACCCTGTTTTTAACCTCTCACTATGCTCAAAGACACAGCCTTCATAGTGAGGAGGATGCGATTCTCTTCAGAGCCTATCAGTGCTGCTCCTTAATCGGCTGAAGTGGTGTCTGCACGATAACAAGAGGTACTAGTCTCACCCCAGGTTGTGCCAGCCTGGGAAGCTGTAGAGAGGCTGGAAATTTAACCCAGATCTGTGGCATGGTAATACAGAGCATTACCTTTAGGCTAGCAGGCCTAGCTGCAGTCCATAGTTGAAATTTAAAGTGATTTTAAAAAATGCATTCAATTTGAAATGCCCCAAGGTTCCTATCACTTGTGAAGCTGCATCTCTTTCAAAATATTATGAGTGACATTGAATTTTTGCTTTTGGTGGATATGTTATAAATATGAAGAGTGATAAACTTTAGGGGTGACTAGCTGTAGTATAATATAAAGGAAAACTTGCACTGTGAAGTGTTACTGCTGTCATTTAAGTGGCTAAGTAGCATTAAGGCTGGGGACAACTGCTGTTACTGAGTTTATGCCAGTCTTCATGAAACAAAAATACATAGCTCATAATTTATGCTTTTATTTTTTTTTTAAGGGTGTGGGAGGTAAACTTCTTTTCCAACACTGTCTTTCCACTGAGCGTGAAAGCTATTCTGCAGTATTTTTCATAGGTACATGTCTATGTTTCTCTAGCAGTATCTTTCTTTCCTTTACAAACTTGCTGTCTTTTGCGTATAGTATTAGTTCATTCTATTGAGTTGTAACATATAAGTTGTAGCATGTACCAAAACATCTAAGTACACAATATTATTGCTTAATTTTCATGGTACTGTGTAGTCCCTTCAATGTCTGCATTACACGATGTATTTACATTTTGAGGGGAAATAATAATTTTAAGAAGACTGAATAACTGAAAGATAGAAGAGTATATATTTTTTAAATTTATTTATATTGTTTGGGTTTTCCCCCTCCATAGCAACTCAAAACCAGTGGTTAAGAAGCATGCAGAAACATTGCCCTGTATAGCCTTCATCTTTTCAGCAATCCTACCTGCAGCTGATAATCTTACATTATTTTCATATTTAAAACCCTTGGTTTTGGACTGCTTCTCTGAAGTATTTTAACATGATTTCCTTCAAAAGTACTTTTTTCCCTTTCATACTTTAATGCTCTTTAATAAGCATCTGGCACAGTACTCGTGGTGGACAACAGGCTAACATTCAGTGCGTACTGGTCCTTTCCTAAAGCAAAGACTTCAAAAATCTATTCTCATAAGGCAGCTGATTGTCTTCCCTGGGATAATTTAATTTATTTTGTAGAGTCAAAGGGGAGAAGGAGTAAGTGAAAACGTGCTTTTCTTGACTGCCGGTGCCACAAGCTCAACCTGGAATTTGAAAGTCTAGCTATGTTCTTTCTGGTTCATGGAACACCAACAATGGGGACTCCACAGCTGGAACTTAGCTACCAATTCTGCTGATGCACGAGACAGAACAGAATCCAGTGTATTCTCCCATAGCTGTGCTGACTCTATAGAAGAAAAATAAAAAGTAGAATAACGGTTTTTCCCATTAAAGCAATTATGATTAATTTCAGAGAATGTAACAGAATCGTACCATGTTTAAAGAAATCTGTTAATATTTTTCCTTTTAAGTGGTGGTAACAGTTGGATCTCTTTCTGTCAGTGTGTTTGGAGAAGTATATTAAAATAATAGATACATCGTGATACACTGTTAAACATCTGTGGAGAACGGGTTTTCCTTCTTTCCATGGCATAAGACTTGGATCCCAGTTCCAAAGACATGTGAAAAGCCAAGGGTGTCCCAAGTCCTACCTTCTGGTAGAACATGCCTCAGAGGTATTTCTACAGAAAAGTAATCAGCCTTCTGTTTTACTTTTTGTGGAAAGAATAAAGGTTCACAGTGCCTGTTCAGTCTCCCAGTTCTCATCACTCTTTAAGTGTTTGTATCCATCGTTGTTGCTGGTAGTTTCTTCAGAGTAAACATTTGTGTTTAACCTGCAGGATTTTTAATATCCATTATAGTATCTGGAATCTAGGTGCCTAAATAATCAAAAACCAAAGGAAAAACTAAAACAAAACAACAACAACAGAACCCCCTCCCAAGCAAACATTGTAGTTTTTTAAGAACTGTATGGCATTTGTCTACTTGAAACATGGTGGTTTTGACAGAATATGTTGCAGCCAGTGTACTAATTAGTAGGTAGGTATGCAGGAAAAAAATGTGCATGGGTGGTAAGGTGACATCCTTATGTTGTGTTTATTATTGTATTATACATATCTATATATACACAAATGACCAGCATTTGACTCCAGCAATAACATCCAATAACATGTCCAACCTGAAAGTGTCTTTATGTCTGTATTTACAGAACACAGAAGTTTATATACATTATGTGTTGTTACTTGTGACTGCAACAACAGTTGGAACTTCACATTTCATAACATGCTATGTACATATAACTGTGCATATGTAGTATATATTTCTATACTGATAACATTTGACACTTTCTCTGGTCTAATGATGTGTTTGTTAAGGCCAGGTTTAGCATTCTGAGTACCTAACCACCTTTAAAACAAACAGCATTTTTGAAAGTACTTGGAAAGTGGGTTTTTTCCCTCCTCCAAGTATAGTAATCCTCTTTTTTTTTTTCTTTTTTTTTTTTTTTTGTCTCTCAGAGTTAAAATTTTCTGACACTCAAAATGGCAAGAACAAGCCTTTGGCTAATTCTAGCTCTTCTGTACAGAAAGATGGCACAGTTCTAAAGTTCAGTGTCTTGAAGCTCTTCAGGGCTAGACTCAAAATATTTAATAACATTGGAAAAGAAATTGTTAAATTTAGAGGTGTGTTTATTTTTTTTTTATGGGTGGAAGGATCTGAAATATATTTCCAGCAGTTTTTTTAACTTTCCAATATTGTCAAAATTATTTTTGGGTAACATAATGTAATTTCATGTAGAAAAATATGGGACCTTGGTGGAATGCTCTAGTAGTCTAGCATATTATGATATAAAAGTTTTATTAATTATAATTTCATCAATTATCTTGGGATAACTCCCAAGATTTGCTTCTCCTAGGAGAAGTTCTTGCTCCTGAGTCATGCTGATGATACTTTGAAGCAATTTTACCTTATTATGCCTTCCCTTTTACCACACCTGTGAGAAAGCCTAGGTAGTAAAGACAGATTCACATTCTGCATAAAGTACAATTTACACAGTGAGAATTCAGAGTATTTGCAGAAATGAAAGTTATTGCCAGTATATGTATTTAGTCTGTTGGAAACTTTTTGTACTTCCTTTCATCTGTGGTTGTTTTTTCCCTTTCCACTGTTTAATTGGGAGTGATGATACATAATATCCACACTAAAATATACAACATTTGGAACAGTGCAGTACTCTAGCCTCAACCAGGCTGTGGTGTGGAAATGCAGGTCTTTGGGGTAGATAAGATTTCACTTTTGTAAGGCGCAGAAGTGAATGAGGGGTGCATTTGTGTTTTACACCTTGGCCAAATAGTGGACTTCTCTGTGATGTAACCTATTAGGTTGGAGAAGCTTTTCTGTGTAGCTGCCCTGCGGTGCTGAAAGTAAGTTATGAATGCTGTACTGTTTAAGAGCAGAAAGGTTTGCCTGGAAGAGAGCGGTATGCCTGGGCCCCCTGCTATTGAGAAGATGCCAGTCAGAAATGAAAACGTCTTTCATGAAACTATAGCAAACTTCCCTGTGATACAGTACAATAATGCAAGGAATTTTTAGTCAAAACCTGTAAAAAATAATACCTTGAGAATGGCAAAGAACTACTGGCTTATAAGGTACTATTTTAAGAGGTCACTGCCCAAAATATGTGTGGTTTTGACACAGTTTTAGCAGTGACAGGATTGAGGAGTTTAAGCCATTCCCCTCCCCCCTCCCCCCCCCCCCCCCCCCCCCGCCCTTTGAGATCTCCAGTTTCTTTTGCCTTTTGGTTACAACTACAAAAGATGTCTTCTGAGAAAAATGCTTTCTGCATGACATCAGAATAAAGGAATGTTCCACACTATTCAGCATGCTTAAAAGTATTGGTTGACTGAAATAACATTACATTTAAAATGAATGCTGAACAGAAGGCCAGTTAAGGGAGAAAACAGAGCAGATCATGTTTTTGCAAACTTTTATCTTTAAGAAACATTGATTTATTTGACTGTAAAAATGTTTTCTTTAAGATAATATAATTATGCTGTGTGTTACAGCACAGTAAAATAAAGAGAACTTCTGTTTTGTTGTGTGATAGAATGCATAGCCACAGGTAAAGACTGAAACATTTGGAATCAGAACATAAAAATACATACATGTAGAAAAGTTAAGACGTTACTATAGATAGGAAAGAACCTGTAGGAAATGTATTTGCTTTTTGTAAAGTATCTTAGTTTTTTTCATTGTCAACTGTTACTTTTTATTTTGTCTGACTTCAATTTATTTTTCATATAGTATTAATAACAAAAGCTAAATATCCTCATCACTCATGCATTTATAAAAGTATTTATTTTTCTTGAACAATAACAAATACATTATTGCTTGGGCACTAGTCTTTACATTATTCTTTGGCACAGTATAATTTTCATTGGCATTTGGGATAGTCAAAGAAAGAATTGGAAGTGTTAAAAATAGCAAAACACAGACGTGAAGCTTAAGCAAATATCTTCTAAACAAATAAAGTATACATAATAAATAGTAGTGATACAAGCAATTGTTTTGAATTAAGAATTGTATCTGTTATAAATGTAGGGGCCTTATTGTCCAGAATCATGAAAATGTTAATTTAATTACCACATGTAGTGTTAAAGAATAATTACTAATTACAGATCAATGGATTGCTTTCCTTGTTGCAGAGAAAAGCAGGCTTAAGATGCACTTCAGTTCATAGGTGAGAAGGAAAACTTAAGTTTACATGATCAGATAATAAATGCTTTCGTACAAAACCATTGGTGCATTGCTGTAAAAATCTACATGAATTTGTAGGACAGAATAGAGGTCCAAACCTTGGCCTTGAGAGTGTGTGGTGGCAGGAATTTCCTAAATACAGATGTCAGCCATACCCTTCACTGGAAGCATGGAAGACTGGAAGCTGGGAGAGCTGCCAGTCCCCATCATCAGTGAGACTTGCTTGCAGGGCAGCTGTGTTGTATGGGTACTGGCCATATGCTGCAGGTGGCATCTAGGTTTTAGTGTTGGTTATGTAAGGCCCTTTAAATTCAGATTTCTATTTAATAATCTAAAACCACTCTAGAGTCTGTAATCTAAGCAGAAAAATGAGAACACACCCCCAAAGTAGCAGCATTAGCTCAAAGGAGTGCAAGCAGTAGGCTGTGGGGAGACACTTGCATCCCCTCCTGGGATCAAGCTGCCTGCTCTAGACTTTTCTCATGCAGCACCCTTGGAGCAGGAGCTGGGGTGAGCTGCAGGAGAGCTGAGCCCAGGTGTCCAACAACCTGAGCGATGGCAGAGGGTGCACCACTGAAGAGAACCAGGGAATTCCATTTTTTTTTTCAGAAATGCAAGTTTCCATGTAGGTTTGTCCAGTTTTGGAGAGTAAACATTTGTGGGAAGAGCATGTATTTTTTTATAAAGCTTGTGGAAGAGAAAGTGAGGAACAAGAGAGAAAGAGTTGCATGATAAGGTTTGCTATAATATTGCCAACTCTCATCTAATTATGAGTTAATGAGACTTTCCTTGAAATCCCCTAGCATCCTGTGCTTGTGTATTTCTTTTACCTCTTCTTTAACAAGACTCTGAAAACTTTATAGGCTCGAAACCAGGAAGACTTATATCTTGAAATTTATTGTTATTATTACTATTTTATTATTTTTATTATGCATCTCATGAGATTTTTATTGCTGCAGTTGTCAGCCGTTCTACACTGGGTACCTATTCATGAATCCATGCAATGTCTCACACCAAATGAGACACCACCCATTTTCACATCTTGCAGCATGAGAAGCATCACAATGCATGAGAAGCAGAACAGAGGAAAGGGACACACTGTCCTCTGTGTGGACTCTGCAGCAAGTCACATCTGCACAACAGAACATTTTGGATGGAAGAGTTTTGCTGTTTTCTTTTTACTATAATCTGTATGACTGATGAAGTTGCGTTTGATACAGTCATGGAGTTACTTGGGGAGATACCTAGAATATACTTGACATGAAAAAAAGAAGAAAAAAAAATATTGTTATTTTTAACTTTGCATTTTGGAAATAAATACTAAAGTAGTGAGGATAACACCATCAGGCAGACAGCAGGTGGGCCAAGCAGCAGGAGGGAAATGATACTTGCTGCACCTGCTCTGCACACTTTACAAAAACAAAAAAAAAAAAGGAAGAAAATTTGGTAATTCCTGCATGACATGTACTTTTATTTTCTTAGTTCATCTTAAAATATGTGGGAGGGAGATCTGGAGATTCAGACCACTTTATGCTGTGTAGGTTTATGTGTATACATACGTTCTTATATGAAGCACCATGCTACCTGAAATGTAGTGTGGTGCTAATAATGGTAATAAATTAAACCCCATGTTTAGTTTCCTGAATGGAGATAGTCCACTACTATTATTCCCATTTTACAGGTGGAAACAAGTACAGAAGGAGATCAGCGACAACCCATGGCTTAACTGTAAACATAATTTATGGGTTATAGCTCAGTTGTGTAGAGGATAGAGCCAGTGCATAAAAATGGCTTTAGTTTTGCTCTCTTGCTTCTCTGCTGATTCAGTAACCCTGTACTTCACTGAAGAATTTGCTGTCTGGTCTAATTTCAGTCAGATTGGAAACAGCTGCAGGGGTCAAAAAGTGCATCAAGTATCAGTGTGGTAAAGGAAGTAGCTAAGCCTGGCCCTATTTTTCTTAGGCAACAAGCAGTAGAGTAGACAACAGCCTACAAGCTCCAGGTTGGGTATGTGGTGCAGTAGGATCAGCTGTTAACTGCTTGAGGCATGATTACCCAATTAAGTAATTATTAGGGCCATTGTATATGGAACATTTGCTGCAAAGCAGGTGGATTCTACCAGTAGGTTTGGCTCTAAATTATAAATTTATAAATAGAACTATGAGCTGTTAGGGGATGTTTCTAGAGAGACAGTTGGTCTAAAAGATCCATTTGGGATTAAGGTGTCTGGTGTTCCTGGCTTCCATTCTTCAGTCTGCTATGACTTGTTCCAAGTGACCTTAGGTAAGCCACTCTGCTTTGTCTCAGATTCCTCCTTGGTGGATTTTTGCCCCATTGCCTAACAGAGATGCTACAAATATTACTTGTGTAATGCTTTGCTTTGAACATAGGAATTGTCATAAAATACAATGGTGCTGTTTGTCTTATTACATTAATTTCTTCCTTGGAAGTCCTCTAATACAGAATATAATGCATGCAGAAGTTCTTAATTTGACACTAGAGCTGAGATGTATGGAGTAAATAGCATTGAAAAAATTAAGAGGGGATGAGAATTCACTGTCTAGACTGTGTCCTGGCTATTGTGATTATTGAGAAAAGTGTCTCTGCCTTCAGAGGTTGGATAATATTCAAATGCCAATAACACGTATTTGAAAGTTAAGCATTTTGCATTACCTGATAAAAATTATGTTCCTTAACAAGAGGGACCAATTCTGCAAATAAATGTTTCAAGATGTAGTCTGTAATTACAGTGTGAGAAGTCCAATTACTAGCCAACAAAGGCTTCATAAAAGTAAGTACTATGACTAGTGATAAGAAGTGCAGAACTGGGTCATATACAGCAGGAATTATTTCATTACGATACTGATTAATCAACATTTTTTTCATTGGCCACCACTGATTCAGGATTTCACTATGGTAAAATGAAATTTACCTTTACTCAAAATCCTGGTTATCAAGGCTTGTACTTGATCGTAGCTCTTTGAAAGTAGTATAGATGTTATTTTTCCTTTTTATGCTTGTCTCATTCTGAAAGAGGTGAAGAATCCCTGAAGAGCTGACCATAACTAAAGATGGTGAACAGACTGTTGTCTGAGAATTGTGACATTCTTAGACAGGAGATTCAACTGCTTCTTATTAGGGCAGTACAGAAACCTTCAGTTTAGCAATAAACTACAGCTGGCTTGAAATGAGAATTATAGATAGCTTGATTGAGTAGATTAACTAGGTGCTGTATTACTCTTTAAATGAGAGCTCCCACAGTTTATATTCCAAGTGTGTGAAGTACATTTTATACGGTTGTTGAATCATTTTGTGTGTATTTGTGGAAAAGCCTATTCTGCATTCACAAAGGTGGCTCATATTCACCTTAAGAGAACTCTTTATGAAATGGATTACATAAATAACAGCTAAATTTTTTGAGGAAGATCCCCTTTAACTCCCAAGTGTACTGTATGTTTAACTAAGCTATCGCTGTCAGTTAGATTAGTCAATCCAAATATTTGAAAGAGAAGCTGAGCATTGTGTCCCTAGAAAGAAACAAAAAAAGTCATGCAAATAAATTTTATACATGTTTTTTGAAGAGAAGTTTTATATTAAATGGCAAAGCTACTGTTAATACATTCATTCTTTCAGGCACATTAAAGGAATTTGTTTTCTAATGTGAAATTAGGACAAGTAAGTAATTGCAACAAGATGTTTAGAAATTTGTTCCTTTTATCAGTCATTTATAACTGTAAAACAGCTTTGCATCTTGAAATACAGCAAGTTGAGGGGGGAAGGTGTTGTATTTTTTAAATTATCTTTCCCCAATGAAAAATAAATATGTAACTGAATATGTATAAATGTATAAAACCTTGTTGCAGAACATACAGTAGCGCAGTTTTTAAAAAAAAAACAACCAGGCAGCTTACTGCAGATGGGCTGTTGTTTGGCTCTCTTGCACTTCAGCAAGAGGAAATTTCCCTTTAGTATAGATTCTCTTTCACAAGCTGACAATCATTATGTTCAAGTGTGAAGAAAGTGTAGCAGCCCTAACTTCAGCTATTCATTGCCTGTGAAGTTCAAATCACTGAGTCAGCTGAAGATGAGGTCCTGTTTCTTCACAGGTCAGGTGCAGTGCTGGTAATCAGAATGAAGGCTTCTGTAACCTGGTCTGCTTACTAAGATACCTTAAGGAGTTAGAAAAGCAGGGAATACTGGCCCCAAACTGGCAGTAGCGTATTTTGCAATTGATTTTTTTTTTTTCTTTGTGGGTGTTGTTGTGGGAGAGGGGTGGGGGGTGGTATTCTGTTTTTGTGGGGTTTTTGGTGTTGTGTTTGGTTTTTTCAGATGGGCCTGATTCTAGTCTATACTTGTATGATTCTGTTTATTTTCACAGGTACTATAACTGCCTCTGAAAATAAGATTAAGACATATGCTATTGCATCGAAATATCCATTTGCATACCCTGCTCCTTAAGTAATCTGTCCTTCAGAGCTTGCCGTGAAACTATATGTGTATACTTTCTAGATCTTGATTTACTGATTATTTTTTTTTTAAACACTTGACCTTTTAGGGTCTGTGTTCTGAATTAACTTTAGAATATACATATATATTTTTCTCCTAGCTATATTAAGTCTTTATCACTTTGGTGATCTTTATCCTCTTTTTTTAAAAATTATATGTATATATATTTCTGTTGGCATTGTTTTAAACATTCAGTTTGGATACTGCAAAATGAACTTGGTATTTTTAACATATTAAAAAAAAAAAAGCGCCTATGATGACATTCTGAATTTCTTTACAGGAGACAGTGATTCTCTGTTCTGAAGTTGTAAATCTTCAGCCTTCAATAGGCCACAAGCACAGCCACACAGTGTTTGTGAGCCTGTAACTGTTAGAGGATCACACAAACTGCAGACCACTGATTACTGCAGAACTGTGAAGCTAAGATACTTGTTTATGTGGTTCTGTCCTTGGTATTGCAATGCATCATCTTTGTAAATTCATCTCATCGCTGGAAATCCTTGTGCAGTTTAGGTGCAGGGATTGATAATAAGGCTTTTTGTGTTTTATAACAAAAGCATCTGAGGAAAGATGGAGAAAGTAATTGCTTCTTCTTGGGTTGTCATCAAAATACATGACTCTATAGCTGAAAGAGGAGTCTGGTGTGCTATCTGTGCTACACACTGAGGACTAAATGCTTTCTATCTCACACAATAGTAATGACAAGTAATTGAGGAGCTCTGCAGGATACAGAGAAAGTTTTAATTTGTGTGTGCTAAAGACTGATGAAAAGACACATCATATCTTGCTTCTTTTTGATGCTGTGACCATGCCTGGTTTTCTTTGCCAGAACCGTAGGCTTTTTGCTTGCTGTAGGTCCATAAAGCTACCCTTCTGTAAAGGAAGTTGCTCTTACTTCTTATTTCTTCAGCCTCCCTTTCCTGCTGCCTTTCTGCTCTGTTCGTCTTCTGACAAAAGCTGTTGCAGATACTGGGTTGAACTGGCTTGCTTTGTGCCGTATACCATAGGTTAGTAATTCTTATACCCATAAGCATCAGTGTGTGTGGGAAGTTGCTTTTAGTCTGTAATAACATGTCATGCTGGTGTTTATAGGATAACATTATAAAAATAATATGACCCACATGTAACTATTAGATTAGCCTTCAACCAAAAACATACTTAGACATATGCTTTAACTCTAATCCAGTGAATAATTCCATTGACTCCACTGGACTGTTCACCTACTAAAAAATAAGAACGTTTAAGTGCTTTTCTAGACTGAAGTCTTTATTAGTAACCTGCATATTATATGTGTATTGTTCAGATACACAGGATGTTCATGTGGTGAATTATTCCTTTATGTTTGATAGGATTGAATAGTATTTTTGTATCTGTCTGCTCTATTAATTTTTCACATGTTAATGACATTCATCTTGTCTATCTGTGGCGTTTTTAATGTGCCCATCGCCAGAGTATCTGCCTGTCTCTTCTGCAAAATAAATGCCTCTCAAGAAGAGATAGGAATGGTAATGCATGTTTAATTATTTTTTTTTTAAAAAGGTTATTACTGAAACATAGTAGCCTTCCTTCCCCCACTCCAGTACTTATTTTTCCTAGTGACAAAATCAGCAGCAGAAAACACTGAGCAACAAGTTTATCAATTTGAACAGGCCAACTGCACAACTAAATGTATGTGAAACTTAACAAATCCCTTGGGGAAGCTGACTGTAAGAATTTCCTAGTCTGTGGTGAGTTACTGAGGTGCGACATGGTGGATTGAACTTAATGCCTTAGGCAAGCACAGTCAAATAGAGAGAGTTTAAGATTTTGCTGTGTCCATGAAGGGATCAGCTGGTAGTTGTCTAAATTAAGCTTTCAAAAAAGAATGTAACACTATCATGAGCTCTTTCTCTTGAATATTTTGGCAGGTTATTCTGGTGTTAAAGAAATCCAAGTAGGATTTCCTCTGTGTAAGCCTCATGGCAGTTGCAAAAAGATTGAAGTGTTATTCCTCTTACCTAGAACAGTAAAATACTGGAACAGGTATTTTCCATCATGTTGTGCTGGCTGTTTTGAAGGCATAGCATCTTAGCCAAAACCAAGGATTCCCCACCCCACTTGCATGGGAATTGAATGCTATGACCCCATAGGTGCTGCTGATGCTAAGGTTGTGAGAACTGCACAACTCCCTGGGTTTCTCACCACCTCCTTCCTTCTTGCTTGATACAAGCAAAGGGAAAATTGATCCTGGTGACCTGTTTGGCCTTAGTGAACTTTATGACCCTGTAGCAGCTAGCCTGAAGAAGGTGGCATCACTTCATGGAAGAGTGTGTACATATGCTATACAGTTTAGATGAAGTCTGACAGTGATAGTGGTGCCTTCAGCTTGCAGCAGTGAAAAAACAACTTGCTATATATATACTAACAGCTGGAAAGCCACCAGGAGGGAAGAGGAAAGTGTTGGTACTCAAGTGCCATGCACAAATCCAGACAAATGAGCTTGCATGGTTTTGGAATATTTTTTTTTGAGCAGAGGTGAGCTGGCATCGTGGAAAGTTGGAGTTTTTGATCAACTGTCTGCAGCACAGCTTCAGCCATAGATGATACAACTGCAAGGGTAGCTTTACCCTGTGCCCGGCATGTAGCTCAAGTTCTCAGAGAGAAGTTGGAGCTGCTGGTAGAGTTGGGCCCTGGGTAGAGGAGCAGGATTTGAGCTGCCTCAGCCATAGCCCACAGTGGTGGCAAAGTAAAGAGGGGCTTTAGAGTTAAAAATCTCCTCCTCCTTGAATAGAAGATGGGAATCTAAATCTCACTGTGCCCTGTTCACCTTCAGTTCTCATTGGGATCTCCAGCACCGTTTCTTCTGTAGTGTGTACACACAGATGTAAGTGATGTTAGGACTTCTTGCACCACTCTTGTTTCACAAAGGACCTGGTTTCTTGGGTGACTGCAGGACAAGCAGCATATTTACCAGGTGGCTTGCATGTAAGGCACAGAAAACACCATACTATTTTCATAATCTGAGGCAAGCATTCAGTGTCTGGGGAGTGCCTTTTTTTTTTTTTTTTTTTTTTTCCCCTCTCTCCCCTGAAGCAGCCTGACATCTGGACTTGAACAATTGTTTTACTGTTCTCTGATTCTTTTTTTTTGTTTAACTTGTTCTCAGATATATATATAGATAGATATATATATAAAAATCATTATTTTGTTGTCCATTTAAATTGACTAGATGGCAGTTTGCCTTATGCCTTGGTAAGAATTGGGCAGGGAAAATTAAGCAAGTATATACTACTTGGATTATTTAAAGGTGGTATGGGGCTAAGGTGCCTCTGCATATTTGCCAGCTCTGTATTTAGATTGTAATATTTCTTTAGCTCTTTGTGTTGCCAGTATTGATGGTGATCTCAGCTGTGGGATGAGCCTATGACTTTTTCTCATTTGTTAACCCAGGACCTCCAACAATTAGCTAGAGTCAAATAAATATCATGGGATATAAGAATGATGCTGATGTCTCCAGCTAAGTGATATGTTTACATCAAATCACTACTTTTTTTAGTTAGATGACAGGAATTAATGAGTACATTTCTCATGGCCTTCTAGACAGACTGTTGGTCAAGTGTTGAACTTGAGTGACAGGGGCCTGTCTAGCTGTTGATGCTACCTCAGAGTTTCTGGTTCCAGGGAGGTGAGATGCTGCTTCAAAACCTGTAGGAATAGAGTTAGGCATATGAACAAGTGTGTTTAATCTGCCTCTTATTGCTTAGAGCAAGCAGTAGTCTGCCAGCACAGTGACCAATCCCTAGAGTTAATTACCATAATTCATTAGCAAAGCATCACTTCCTGGATGATTTGAGTTGATTAGTAGGCACTTTGTTCTATCACCTTTTTTGGCTGAGCATTCAGTTAGAGGTTTCAGACTCCAAAGACTTAATGGATTTACATGTAGCATTTGTCCAACAGGGAGAAACAATTGAAATCTAATGTAACGTGTCGCTCTTCAGGTAGCCTTTGGGACTTGGTGCAAGGGTTAATGGGAAGGAGAATTCTTAACTTGAAATAGCAAACCTTTTTTTTCTCCTGTGCTTTCCTTCTGAGCCCTATGACTTTATTTTACCTAATTGCAGCTGACCACTTACAGAGAACTTAATTTGTTTCTCAAATGCTAGTAACATTGCAGTTGGTTGTAGATCTTCCTGAAGAAGAACAGGAGCCATGAAATTTTTCTGTGGGACTGAAACCACCTTGATATTGACATGAGCCATTATTTTTCAGGTAGAGAAAAAAGTTACTGATCTATTACTGATGTGTGACTGAGAATGACCAACCTTTTATTTACTTATGTATCTTAGTGATATGTAGTAGGATCCTATAAGTCATAAGGCTCTGGGAAGGTCCCAGTTCAGTCGGAGGATGTACCAGTTGCAGTGAACCCTATACTTTCAGATTTTGAGCAGTATTTAGTGACTGTTCCTCCTATTTGTGGATTTCAAGTTTTTCCATTCCTTTTTGTATGTTTGGACTGAAGCATTGTTCTGCTCACCTGTCTAAGAACAAATAAAACCAGTGAGATACAGCAAAACTTGGTTAATATCTTGTTCAAACTCAAACGAATTACAGGCAAGATCAGCTCTTCCCAGTATTGTTGCCTGAGGACATAACACTTCAAATTTCTTATAATTTTCTTTTGTTCTGCTTATTCAGTTACAAAACTAATAAAAAAATTAGGATAAGAGGTATGTTTTTGAAGAAAGGCTAAAAATGCTGACTTTCCTTCCAGACTGATACTCTTGGGAGGGAGGGAGGGTAGTAGCATTAAGTATTGAGCTGGGAAGGGAGCAACTTGATGCAAGGAATGGGTACTTTTTTGATTCACATTAAAAGGTATCTATAACCCTTGAAGTACAGGAGTATAATATTGACCTTATATTCTACAATGTTACTAACATAGTTCTGTGAACCTAGCTCAAGATAGACAGATGCATTAGGTCAGAAATTAGCAAGCAGCAAAGTTATTTTCTTCAGCAAGGTGTGTTAGTGCCTGTATAAACATACAGGTGGTTCCAATGACAAGTTATGCACGTGCTTTATACGTTCATTGAATCTAGTTATAAGTGGTTTACATCTTATCTCATGTTACAGAGTTAGTTGAATACCTTTGAAGAGATGCTAGGAATCTAGTACTCTGGCTACATTTGGTTGAGAATAGCCAAATACTCTTGGTTTTTCTGGTTGTCACTTTTTGGTTAAAGCCTTCTTGCACCAATTTTTTGAGATGGGCAGTAAGACAACAGGAAAGGAAGAGTTACTGCAAAAGAAAGTTTTATTGCCATATACAGGTATTACTCCATTTTTAGTACTTCAGAACAAAAGAGTTCAAGTCTCATCAGTAATGGTAGACTTAGGAGTTTGACATTATGGCTGCACTGCATTTCTTTGGCATCCAGTGTATATGGTGTTTTGCCTTGGGCTCTTATTATTTACTACTGCAAGGACTATTGGCTGTCAGATAATTCTGTGGTGTGAGTTACTGTATTTCAATAAAGCTACGGCCTTGGCCTTTAATCCAGTTACCAGAGATCTATGTTTTCTGTCTGTAGTCCAGAGTGGCATTTGCAATGTAACAAACATTTTGAAGATTTACTTTCTTCTGGCACATAAGAATGTTGTTCCAGTATGATGTTTCTTCCCTAAAATAAGTATGCATCTTCAAATAGTTAATTTCTAATTTGAGCAAGTAACCTGACTAACCTTACACACCTTAAGTGTCCTGGCTTTAAAGGAAGGATTTTCCATTTTGCTGAAAAGACTTGACAGTGTTTTTTTCTTTCCATAGTGGGTTTTGCATAGAGGAAACTAGCCAAAGTTATTGGAACAGCTAATATTTCAATATATTGGTATACATTAATGCTTTTAAACCTTGAAGTTTATTTCTAGTAATAAAAGCATTTCTATAACATCACAATATATTAATATTTAGTTACAACTGAAATCCTATGAAAAGATAAGCAAAATATGCACTTTCTTGTACTCAAAAGTCTTAAAATTACTTTCATTTAAATACATTACGAGCAGCAGTAGTATGTGGAGGTCTAAAGTCAGTTTAGACCTTTCCTAGTTGTGGGGCTCTGCCAGAGCACTCTGGCACAGTGAAGGGGTGTGCCAGATGCAGAGCTTGTTGTAAGTTGAAACTAAATGAAAACACAGAGATGGAGAGGCCTGGAAACTGGCAGAGCATGGCTCTGCCTTCCATCCACTGATAAGCCGATCTGGCCAGCTTCCCGCTGATAAAGATGATGCAAAAATCTGTTGCATCCTGGACTACTGGTACAACCACAGCTGTGGGAGGCATTTCGTTTCAGTTATTATTTGCAATATATCCTACCAAGCTTTGCTATATTCTTTCTGCCTGTCTCATCATTGATATTATTTTGTTAAAATCGACTGGTCTTATAATTTGTAAACATTTAGAGCATTAGTAAATGGAAACTCTTACCAAACTTATTTTAGGCATTTTCTGTGAAAACTTTTGAACGTGCTCCATCTAATTTAGTGCGCAACTGACATACGACACAATGTTTTATTATGAGCCAGCTAATTTATTTGCAGCTAATGGGCAACAAATAACAAATACTAATTCATAACAGACTTTCTCATCGTGAATTGTCTGTAAACATTTTCCCAAACTTATTAGCTATTCAAAAGTTTTAATCACAATTTAAGTAAATTTATTTAATACTGATTTAGGAGGTGCTATTTGTGAGAGTAGCTAGGATGTGAAACTTAAGCTTTTTCAGTTGGGTTCACAGTCATTTTTATTCCCCGATTGAATTGATACAACTTTTAAAACTAGGTATTCCAAATGTTAGTGGTTATAAACGCCAGAGTAGGCAAAGCAATTCCCTTTTTCTTTACACAGTTCTGTCAGGAAATCAGTTTGCCAGAGCACTGGTAGAAAACAAACACAAAACCGTGAATATCATAGAACTAAAGTTGGTAAACCACTAAAGTGAACATTTTTCAGTTTCTGCACTTGGGAACAGAAATATATGAAAAATAAATGGCTGCATGTGGAGTACGCTGTGGACAATGATAATCTATTCTGAGCACTTTCCCAAATACGTTACCTTTCCAAGAACTTTTGCATATTTGCCCCTCTTCTGTCTTTGTTCCTTCCAAGTAAACATTTATAAACTGTTTAATCCCTTCTCAACATGTGCATATAACTGCTACTGACACTAATGATAATTACTTAAGTTTAGTGCCAAGGAAATAGAAACTCTATGAGGGTCAAAGAAACTTTATTTTCATAAAGCCATGTAATTGACACTTCCAAAAATCCACGAGTGCAATCCAGAACCAAGGGGTTCAGGCTTATGAATCACAGAATGGTCAGGGTTAGAAGTCACCTCTGGAGATCATCTAGCCCAGGGGTCCTCAAACTAAGGTCCGCGGGCCAGATACGGCCCCCCAGGGTCCTCAATCCGGTCCCAGGTATTTACAGACACCACCACCACCCCCCCACCCCCCCTGCCGGGGGTTGGGGGGGAAACCCAGCAGCTGCAGATGACTGCCTGGCACTGCATCTGCACGCTGGCCCCTGTTTAAAAAGTTTGAGGACCCCTGATCTAGCCCAACCCCCTGCTAAAGCAGATGCACCGAAAGCAGGTTGCACAGAATCACATCCAGGTGGGTTTATGGGTGTCAGGTTTGCTTAAGTGATCTCTAATGTGATCCTCCTCAACCAGGGGAAAGTCTTCCTTTCTTCAGACTTCCTCTCTTTCCTCCAGGGTTTGAGGAAACTGAGGGTTGGGCTTGGCAGTAAAGCCTGAAGCAAAGGTGGCATTCACTAACTGCCTTCTCTGTGTCCTTCCTCACCAGGGCAGCCACCTCATTTCAGCAGCGAGGCCACATTTTCCCTAGTCACGTTTTTCCTGCTGATGTAAGAAGCCCTTCATGTTGTCCTTGACCTCCCTCACCAGATTTAATTCCAAATAGACCTTAGCCTTCCTCACTGCTTCCAGAATGGTCTGACAGCATCCCTGTATTACTTTCAAGTGGCCTGTCCTGTTTTCCACAACCTGTAGGCTTCTTTCTTCTGAGTTTTGCCTGAAGCTTGTTGCTCATCCATGCAGGTCTCCTGCCCCTTTTTGCCTGATTTCTTCTCATAGGGATGCACCTACTGTGAGTTTGGAGAGAGTGATGCTTGGATATTAGTCAGTTCTCCTGGACCCCCCTACCTTCTAGAAACCTAAGCCATGGGATTCCTCCAAGTAGATCCTCAAAGAGGCCAAAGTTAGCCCTCCTGAACTCCAGGGTTGCAATCCTGCTCACTGCCCTGCTTCCTCCACGTGGGATCCTGAACTCCACCATCTCGTGGGCACTGCAGCCAAGGCTGCCCCCTTCACATCCCCATCCAGTCCTCCTTCATCTGTGAGTACAAGGTCCAGGAGCACACCTCACCTTGTCGGCTCCTCCACCACCTGTGTCAAAAAGTTATCGTCAGTGCTGTGCAGGAACCTCCTGGACTGTGTGTGCCTGGCTCTGTTGTCTTCCCAGCAGATATCAGGGTGGTGGAAGCCCCCCACGAGAGCCAGGGCCTGTGATGGTGAGGCTACCCCCAGCTGTCTGTAGAAGGCCTCACCAACTTCCCTTCCTGGTCAGGTGGCCTGTGGTAAACACCCACAGAGGTGCCACCCATGTTGGCCTGACTCTTAGTCTTTACCCATAAACTCTTGACTTGTTCTTCATCCACCCTGAGGCAGAGCTCAATATGTTCCAGTTGCTCCTTCACATAAAGAGCAACGCCACCACGTCTCCTTGCTGGCCTGTCTTTCCTGAAAACTACACAGCCATCCCTGACAGCGTTCCAGTCATGCAAGCTATCCCACCATGTCTCTGCAACTGCGAGATCACGGCCCTGCGACTGACACAGATCTCTGATTCTCCCTGCTCAGTCCCCATGCTGCGTGTGTTGTGGTGTGCAGGCATTTCAGAGAAGCATTTGAGCATGCAGGTTTCCCAGGAGAGGTGTGAGAGGATCTAGCACCAACCACCTGCACCCCTGAGGTGGCTGGCTGCCTGGTACTCATCTTGGGAGGCAGCTATGGAACATCTGTTGCTGGTCTGGTTGGCCTGGCTTATTACCCAGTTGGATGCAATGGCACGAGCATTGCCACTTTGGACCCCTGCCTCAAGTCCTTCAGTTTAAAGCCTGCCTCACCAAGTTGGCCAGCCTGCCAAAGATCGTTTTGCCTCTTCTAGTCAGATGGATCCCATCCCTCCCTAACAGGTTACAGTCAAAGGAATGTCCCATTGGCAGAGAAGCCAAAACCCTCATGATGGTACTAACCATGAAGACAGCTGTACTCTTTTCTCTTATTCGTAAAATGGAAGAAAAAATAACTTGGGCACAAAGTGTGCAACGTATAGTCTTGGCCAAATTGCTTGGCCTTATTTGCCCATCTCTAGCATTTCCACTGCTACAGCTTGGCTAGTTTTCAGTTTTTTGATTAGTTTTCCATTGCCTTTCTGGTTGTCAGGTAAGAGTTTGTGCTGCTTTCAGAAGATGTAATGTATCCTATGATTAAAGACAGTAAGCTTCAAGAAAGTGTGCTTCATTAAACTCTGAGAATTGGTAGGTAGCTTTCTGTAGGAAGCAAGTGCGTGGCAAAGTGATATGAAGGCAGCTGATAGTTCTTTAGAGAAGCATTCACAAGGGCTGAAACACTAACTTTGCTAGTACAAAGAAAGGAAATTTAACCAATTCTACTTTAATTAAACACGAGCTCTTCAGTGACCTAAAACTTGAGGGATGTTGCCAAAAGTTGAAACTGGTCAAATTATTATGGATGAATATCAAAGAATGGTGTGAGAAGTGAAGATAAATTTTTTAAAGACTTTGGCACAAAGGGGAATTCAACTAATAAGAGGCAAAGCACTGAGAAAGGATGGATGAGAAAAAGGATTGCCCGTTGCATAGAGAGTAACTAAGAGACTAATAAATGCCTTGGCATTCTCAGAATAATTTAACTTCTTGCTGCATAGTCCATTAATACTTCTAGTGAAAACATCTTACTATTAACATCCATGGCAAAGTGTATATAGATGCCTGAGTTTCTTAAAAAATAAAAGAATAAAGAATGCCTATGTAAGTAGGGTTGTGGTGTGGGTTTTTTTGTTTTCTTTTGGTGGTGTTTTTTTTTTCCTTCTTCTTTTTATAATCAGTGATGTTTATCAAAGAGTAACTGACAACTGGCCAGGTCATTTACATAGTTGACAGCATCATCTATGGAAATTCTTGGAGAAGTGGTGAGAACCCTTGCATGCTAGCAGGTATAGAGCTTGCTTCAGCATGTGAGTTAGATATCTAACTCAGACTCCAGGCCCCAAAGAGCAACTAGAGGTGAGTCAAGGCTCCTAGTGGATGCAGGGGACTCCGCTTGGCAGTGCCCTTCTGTATAAGAAATTATCATTTAGGCATTTAATTGGTTTCCTGAGAGATGTTCTGTGAATACTGTCTCCTCGCTCAGCTATGCTTCTCTTTAAACCTTATTGACTCAGGCAACAACAGACCAGTCAGAAAACTTCAATTATTAGAAAAATACACATTGATCATAAGCATCTGGAAGATAACACACATGTAACAGTCAACATGACTCCTTCAAGAGCGTACTGTCAAACCTACCTGATTTTTTTCAGTAATAGGATAAACGCACCTTATAGGTAGCAGAGAAACAAGGGAAGTCATATATCATGATTTTAACATAATTTTAGTAAAATTCTAACTTTTAATAAATATCTTGGTTTTGAAATTCTTTCTTCAGATATCATTCTTTGATAACAACTAAGATAAAATTACCATGAAGGGGGTGGGGATGATGATTGAGAGAAAAATCATAATCAGATAGGAAGCATAGAATGTAGGTACCAAACTCATGTCCTAAAATAAACAGTGAGAGTACAGTTTCAATGTGGAGGAAGTCTGTGGGATACCTTCTGGACCTGACCTAAGTCTGGTAACGTTTGTCTTCACTGATGCCTTGGATGAAGGAGTAGTAAGTATGTACTTAGTTTGCAGTTGTTACTTAGAGCTACTTGTAGCAGGGAAGGTCCCCACTTTAAATCATAGGGAGAGAATTCAAAATTATATCGATAAATTGAGGAAATAAAATATGTACAAGTCAATAAAGGGAAGCACTAAACTTTATGATGCAAAGGTTTTAAATACTTTGTGAAAAAGTGATCTAGGAGAAAAAACATTTTGGGGTCATGGCAGTTGGTAAAAAGCTGAACGTGAGGCTTGTGTGGCATGTTAATACATAACCAAATACAGGATCATCGTTCTGAGATGCGAAGCATAAGTCTTGAATAAGTACATGAGATCTAGAAACCTTGGTCTAAAAGGAAAAAGTGACAGAATTTGAGTTTTTTTGATCAAGGAAATCCTAATGAGAGTGTTATAACTCCATTTAAATGTGACAGGTAAGGTATTTCATGCATTGCCTGGAGCTAAGACAAGAAAATGGAAGAAACCCACAAAATCTCTTTTCCTCAGTCACATATGAGTGTGTTTGGACACTGTGGAAGGTCAAATAAAATCTCTTTTGGGTACAAGTGATGGCAACAGTGTCTTGAATTGATTTAGACATGCTTCCCAGTCCATATAATCAGCCAGTTTGAGATACTTATTAATTAAAACCATTCCTTTCATAAAAAGAAAATATGCTGGTGTGCATATCTACACTTTGTTCCACAGCTAATAAAGTTAGCATCAGGTTATATACTGACATGTAACCTACTCATAAACACTAACTCTGTTCATAATACTTCACAGGTATGCAATTTTCATATTACTATTGTAATGTTAATACAGTAATTGCTTTCTTTTTTTGTGTATATTGTGGCATTACTGTAGCATGTTAAGTGTAAACTGAATGTGTATTAGTGGTGTGTATTGGCATGGGTTTAGCCTTTAAATTTATTTCACACAAAGAAGTCTATAAGACTTCTTTCAAATTATGGCACAACATGACTTGGGAGATGATGCTAGAGTATCTTTCTACCTGTGTTTCCCTTGTTCTCTGTGATGGTGATAGATGATGAAATCCTAAAGGCTGCTCTTGCATCTGAGCATCTACTGTTACTTTCTGTTTGGCTATAACGTATTTTTCTTATGACATGCTTTCTGTTTAGATATAGTGTATTTGTCTTATGAAGTGTTATGCTCAGTCACATTATCTAGAGTAGGTACAAACAGAACTGTTTTGATTTGGGAGAAAGTGAATATTTATAAAGATCTTTGGAACTGAATTACAAATATTTGCTTTTAGATATAAATTCGTTCTCTGGTTACTGCTATGTGAGGTTTTGGAATAGATTAAATAAAGCTCAGGACTACTGAATCATAGAATTCAATTGTGGAAAGACCATTTAGATCATCCAATCTTTCTACCCTTACACAGTGAATCTCCACATTTAATTTTTGAGTCTTCTGCTTTGTTCTGTTACAAAAGTCAAAAGCTAGTGGGCTTCTTGCATCTACCCAGTGAGACTGTTCTATGGCCAGAAACACTTGGCTTTTAGGAAGATTTTCGCGATGATGCCTATGTTCAAGCTTTAATCTCATCCTAGAGTTTCTTATGGTTCCTTCATGTTTCCAGTTAAGTGGATACAAGCTTTCCAGCCTTAATTAGGCAATCTGAAGTGGTCCTTTGCAACTACAGCGTGATGTTCCTGTATACCGATGGAGAATCCATATGTATTTGCCTAGACTTTTGATATTCTTTGAATCTCTTAAACAGACCATTATGAGAGTGCTGATCAGTCTCCAGTTTTGCATCACTGGGGAGTGCTTGGAACAGACAGGATAGGTGAATACCATACCTCAGCAGTAGTCTTTTCTTGCTGTCTCTATTGGTCTCTTTTTAGGATCTGTATGGTGTTGGATAGGATGCCAGAATTTTTGTGGTTAACAAATGGATGCCTGTGTATGCCAAAGCTAGATAGAAGTTGTAGGCTGCAATTGTAGTAAGTTTGTGAAATGTGGGCAGATTTCTTTGCAAACTTACAAAGTTTTGAACCACTGAGAGGGCTCATCAGGGCATAGCTGTTGGTGTATAAATCGAAGTCTGTTCCTCCTTTATGTTAAAAAGGTGTGGTTTTTGCTAAGTGGAGTGCTCAATGATCAATATGCCTTTAAAAATCAAATTTTTATGTTTGCCAAGCCACCGAAGTATTATAGGCAGTAAGAGACAGCTTTTTTGATGACAGCTGTGTAATAGTGATCAAAAGAAAGCTGAAGCAGTGCTGTCGAGAAGGATGGGTTTACTGCATCCAATCTGTATTTGTTCAGTGGTTATGAAACTGATACCTCTGGAAGTTATTTGAATGTGTTAAGTGGAAGGGCTAAAAGAATTTGAGCTGTAAGCTTAAGCGAGGTTAGTAGAATAAGACCAAGTTTTGTAATTCTGTTGAATGCTTATGAAGCAAAAAACCTCAGAACCCCGTGCCTCTAGATTCTAGTCCTGCACTTATATAGCCCTCGCAACTCCCTCTGCTTCTGCAAAGCTGGAGAAACATAGGCAGGGATTTAGAGAATGATGTATGTCTTCATGGAAGATTACAACCTGAGCTATTTTAGCCAGTATTCTGAAGTACTGCTACCAATAGCTATGGTCAGAATATGCCTTATCTTATAAAATGGTCATGATTTCTTTACTTCAGTGGTACCTTTTGTAGAGTATCTCAGTGGGTTGATCACCAAATGGTCTACAAAAATATAGAAGTAAAATTTTACTTGAACTTTTGGTAGAAATGACAATGTTTGATTATTTCCTCGATAGCTGATTTTGATGCTTTTTTATGTAACTTTTTAATTACATAGATTACACACTAATAGAGGAGGCGTGGCTCAGCAGAGAGTGTGGCAGTGAGAGCAGGGCACTAGGTCAGCCATTGGCTTGGGTAACTGATGAATTTTACTTGCTGTGGGCTGGATCCTGTCTGTTACATCAGTTGTAGTTCCTTGACACTGGTCTCACAACAATGGTGTAAAAGAAGAACGATAGTTTTATTTATTTGAAGGGGAAAGAATGACACGAAGCATAGTGCCATCAGTGATAGTTGCACTTGGTAGTAATAGCCATGGGGTGTGGGAGATAGTCCGACACATTGACTTCTGTATGTCTAGTGCTGACAGTCTGCAAGATGTAGCATGTTCACTGGCCTCTCTGTACAGAATCAGTAGGGGAGGAAAGCTCTCTGCACCTGTGCCCCTTGTATGAGACTCCCAAACACTGAACAGAACATGGACTTTTGGCTCCTCTTTTTGTGAGACAAATTATTGTACAAATAGCAGCTGCATATAAACAAAACAACCATTTTGGCTTCAGTTGCATTCCAGCAAAAGGGAAGGGAAAAAACCAAAATCCAAGTATGTTGCTACAGTTTATGTTTCTACAGAAACATAAGGGAATTATTTTCAGTTTCTTTTTTCTACAGGCAAATGCTAGAAAAGCAACGAAGATGTTAGAAGGGTAAGAGATACTGGTTTTACTTGCAGAATATGATGACTTGTAGAGAGGTGAAATGGATGCTCTTACAAGTGAGGTGGAGAAATGAGACAGCAAGTGAGGAGATGTGGAGTCATCAAGTGTTTGGGTTTTTTTGGTTTAAATACTATAATTCTTGTAAGGAAGTTGATCTAACTGGATGTGTATGTGTATATATATAAAAAGCAACTGGCAGAAAAGACACTAGGAAAAAGATGTGGAAGACAATGTTTGCAGCTATAGACTAAAAATCATGCTTTCTGCCCTCATGGCATTGTACACATGCAAAAGTAATTAAAAAAAAAACCCAACACCTTAATTGGAAGTTTCTGTAATTGTAACTACAAGTTATGCATAATAGGCAAATATATACATATTACTATAACAATAACATACCCAGATAATTTCTTATACTGTGTATTAAAGAAAAAAATCCCAAATCCAGATCACACTGAACTTTCTGTGATTATTTGGAATGGGATAAAGGTTAGTCCATTAAACAGCACATTACTATTTGTTCTGTTAAGAGAATAAACCTGTTGAACTGGAAGAAAACAAATTTGGTTTTACTTGTTTATGTGATGGAGCTGTTTTAAATTAGTAACGAACAAGACTGCCTTTTAAAGGAATGAATTTGGTGATGAAAAATAATGTGTGTTTGTTCTCTGTATGCCATGTTAACTTTATGGGGTAAACTGATTTCTTAGAATATCAGCAAGCCGTGGTCAGAAGAAACATTTTTTTTCTCCTTATTTTGCTAAGTGCCAAATGCTGAAGTGCTACTTAGGGATCTACGATAGGAGTTCATGTAACTAAAATCATAATGCTAGAAGCAGTTGTTAGATTATTTTGGTTTTAATTAGAAATAATTTACCCTCTTTTTTAAAAAAAAATTCTGTCCTTTTTGTAAAGGCCAAGTACCATGTTGCTAGTTTTCTTGTGTCCTACACCCTGTGTGTCTGTGTATGCAGGTTTTTTTTCTTGTTTAGTGTTGAAGGCTGGAGCATAAAGACATGTTAAATAGTCCAGTGTGAGCAGTGGCATTTTGCAGATTTTTTTTTTTTTTTTGTAGTAGGAGTTTAAATGGTTACATAGAATACAGGACTGTAGACAAATAGGTCTTATTTTGCTTAATTTATTTTGCAATAAATCAAGGATGTAAGGGAAATACAAGTGTGTGGGTTCTCCTGATTATATCTGTGAAACCCCACTGACGGCACTGGGTTGCTATCAGTGGGATTGCAGAGGTGTAATTTGAGTATACTTAAGAAGTTGAATAGATGAAGCCAATAATGTCCCAGTGGTCCTTTGAATTTGGCCCCATGAAATTAATTTCCACCTCAGCTTGTACACAGAATAAATTAATTCATACAGACCCAGTACTGCTCTTCTATAATCTGTGTAATTGCTTGTTTATTCCAGCACCTGGTAGGTCTCTTTATCTCTGAACTTTTGTGCTCTGCAATATTAGCTTGTCTAAGGCTGTAAAATTAAAAGTTACTTAAGGATTTTATTGAGCTGAAGCGATTGTGTTTTCCAGCCATAGAGGGTTTGTTTACTTAGCAGTGATTCAACCCCACCCAGTTGTAAGGCCAGCCCAAGCTGTTATCACACAATAGGACTTGGTGTTTGACCATAACTGCACGTCTCACTCAACAGGCAATCAGCATTTTAATTAGTGATTAAAGGAAAGTCATTGTACTCTAGCTGCTTTATCACAATAGCCTAATAATTTTGTGCTGAATAAATAGATAATGCAAAAGGGAAACCTCCCCTCATAATGTTGTTGTCATTAAGGGCTCTTTTACTCATTTGTGTATGTATTAAAACACACATGACATGAATAGAGGTAATTATAATTACTACAGGTTTTTTGGCAGATTAGCTGACATTTTTTTCATTGTAAACCTTTTCCTTTATAATACCACTCCAAAATGAATGCAGTATTTAAAAGTTCAGATAAAGGTAAGTAGTGGTGGCTCTGGCTCACCAAGGTGTGTGGATGTGAATGATTGATTTGCTGTGTGCATCACTGGAATTAGGTAACTTGCATCATGACTGTGATGTACTCTGTAATTGAGGCAAGCCCTTTCATCGCATTCTGAGATTGAAATCAATATTTATTTGGAGTGCAACAAATGTAATAAGCTGCATTTCTTGTGTAAGCATTGGTCTAGCTCCATTTTTAGTTGTTTTGTAGAAGATCATTCAGAAGCAACTGATACTTGTTTTGGTGTGGTTAAAGAATTAGTTAACAGGATTCAAACAAGACATGGAAAACAATCTAGTCTGAAGCTATGAGTGTACACAGTTAGCAGATTATTTTTTTTACTATGAAAGGGCTGACACTTTATTCGTTATCTTGTTTATTTAAAACTACAAATATTCTTCATCTGCATATCACATAGATGGGAATTTTGTGTCACTAAGCTTCACTATGCTTTTATCTATACTAACAGTGGATTTCAGAAAGTAAAACAATAGTTTGGAGACAAGAAAATCTCACCTTCTATGTACTCAAGAGACAGATCTTTCTCAAATTAAGTTATTGCAAAACTGTAGTGCTGTGTATACAAAAATTTATTTATAACAAGGATGCATCTTTGATGCTTGGGATGGCTTGGTTTGAAGGTTTTCTGGTTTTTTTGGTTTTTCTTTTGAAAAAACAAAACCAACCACTTTTACTTGTAATGAGCTCAGCCTTTCCGAACTTAGAAATTATAGGGCATAGTAGCTAAAGGGACACTGTCAAATAGATTATTTTGGGTACTTTGCAAAGGATTTATATACCCAGTTTTGATTAGTTAGGACAGGGAGTTTTGAGTGCAGTGCTGATTGTCACCTATGCTTGCTTTGCTAAGCTGTTACGTTTGGGTGTTAAGGTTCAGAGACCTGTGAGAGTAGAGACTTTTCGTAGTCCCATTACTTTGTGATGTGATTCTGAAGCATTGCAGTTCTTGTTTTTTGAGTCAACACCCACTCCATGCTCTCTTGATACGCTCTTAGTAATCCTCTCTGCTGGCAACTTAGGCATGTTGAAACAACAAGCTCACCCACACCTGACTGTATAAAAGGAGCTCTGAAATAGACGCAGTGGTAATTTGCCACTATATTTTTTGTAAGTGATATTAAACCATTTTGCATGTTATGTGCTTGAAGATATGAGAAGTTTCATGTGAACCATATAAGGGACAGCTTTCATGCACAGGTGTTTTGTGCTTTCTTTTTTTTATCTGTCCTTCCTCCCTATCTCTGACTCCTTGAACAGGTGAAGCCCCCAGAGATGTTTAAGACTATTTTGGTGCTGAAGTAGGAGTTAACTGCTATTGAATTTTATTCCCCCCCCCCCCCCCCCCCCCCCCCCCCCCCCAGGTGATAGTGGGATTGTGAGGCCTGAATTACCAACACATATGTTGCTTTATAGGCTTTTTTTGGAGTACCTGTGCAAATAGCTTAAATGCTCAGAGCAGAGGATAAATTAAATAATTAAGTAAAGACTAGATGTCCAGCACGAGGGGTGTGAACAGTCATGCAGACAGATCAGGCACACAAATTCTAGTTAGACTGGAGATAGAAAGGGAGGTTGTTAAGTCCACCTATACAGATGGAGAAATGTTGGCTTTCATGTACAGACTCTTTTTCTCTCAGTAACTGGAAGTCTTTCAAAACTTCCCTTCAGTGTAGAGGGAGCACAGATTGCCACACTATTTTGTTCCACGGTAGCATGTGACTTTAATTCATCTGTAAATAAATCGTATGTTATGAGTTGTGTTTTATTCTGTGTAGTAGGATTTTTCAGGGAACAGAAAAGTTTAACAAATCTGAGATTTTAATAACCTGCTTGTGTTGGAAATGTCAATAACATTTTAAATGTATGTGTAATGTATAGCTTAATGGGAAAAGCACATATGGAATAGATGAGGTACCAGTGCTAAAAGTTGCTAACTGAACCATGATCCTTCTTCCTCGTAAGTTTGTATTTCCAACAACTGTATTATCTTGGTAGATGTCAAGTTCACACATTGGGTGCTCCCACAATTACAGTACTGTTAAATGTTACATCCATAGAACAGTATCTAACAATATTAATGAGGTAAGTCACATAGCATATTGAGTGATTGGTAGTTCACATAGCAATCTGTGTCTTATAGATGTCCAGTACAGAAAACTTCGGGTACAAATCTGAGCCTCAGTTGTCAGTTCTAACAAAACAAAACCAAAGCAATCAAAAGAGACTGGCTTTACGGATACAGACATTAGCTCCTGTGTGGAAATATGTACATCCTAACCCAAACTCTTGGGGTTTTGGGTCGGTTTATTTTTTTGTGCTTCTTGCATGTATCTTCCTATTTGTTCTGTGTCAGATTAGACCAGAAGTCCACAGGAATGTCAGTGCCACAGAGGGCTTGGCTGCTGGGCTGCCAGCCTCCAGACCTGCTCCGATCTGGTCTCTATCAAAGCTATGGACTATCATTGACAAGAAGCAATCTGGAGGTTTCAGAGAAAGATCTGCCCATGGTAGTTACTTCACATGTAAATGTTAGGAGGTTAAAACCTTTTCTGGAGAGCTGAGACACAACGTTATCACTACTTGGAATGTCAAAGATGGCCTCTGACATCACTTTTGGGACACAGCTCTTTCTCCATCTTCACCAACCCCCACCTCCCTTGATGTATTGTGTTTTAGTTTGGTTTTTGAGTAGCTTTACTTTTTCAGATTGTTAGTGAAAATGTTTTTCTGCCTTCTGCTGCAGGGGATGTTAGTGTTGCCAGCTGTTTACAGTCATATCCTCTTTCCTAATCTATTGGAACCACTTTGTGAGACCTGATCAATTTATATGCATTTGGAGTGACAGGTGAGTTAAGGCATTTTCAATGAAGGATTCATAGGGAGAATGATGTTGGCCCATTTTTCCACAATGGCAAATACCTATTTTTTTTTTTTTTGCTGGAAAAAGCAGTGGAAGAACAGGAAAAAAAATACATCAAATTCTGTACAGGAGGACAAAACCATACTAGAAGTCAGTCTTAAGTTGGATAGCAAGCATAAAATTATCATCCCTATTCCTCTTGCACACTATAGAAAAAATCCCAAGAAAAGAGAAGTCTTTTGTGAATGACACTCATAAATGTCATGTGCAGTTGCATGTCAGGGTTTTGCGTTGTGCTTGTTAGTGAAACAGTGACAGGTGGAGATTTTTCCTGTGTAATGACAGGGGTGGGTTACTGTCTTCACTACTACCACCATAAAAGCATAATTCTAAAATACATGATGAAGTACTAAAACCATGTGGTGCTACTGTGATTCCTGTAATATTTGTGTTAGCAGTAGGGTGCTCTGTTGGGCCTGGCTCCATCAGCTGTGCTGGTGTCCGTTTCTGTCTTCCCAGTCTTGCCTTTAGCTGAAACAATGCCCTGTGGGTGGAGTGGGTCAGGAGGAAAATGGATAAGGGAAGAGTACTGCAGGGAGAGGTGGGCGTTTATCCCAAACTGGGAGGACTGAGCTGTCCTGGAAGTAGATAACACTGAGGATATAGATCCTATATGCTTAAGTATGAGAAGCAGGGAGGTTGGGGAAGGAAGCGGTGCCCATGTCTTTGTGCTGCACGGCTCCATGAAGAAGACCCCCAGGTACAGATCCTATATAGGTAACACATAGGTCACCATTCCAGAGAAAATGAATTGCGAATTGGAAAGTCAAAGGGTGAGAGATCCCTGCTAGCATGTGCAGTCCCCTGAATCTCCACTGACTTTTTTTTTTTTTCCCCTAGCCCAGTAAATTATCATCTGACAACTGTTCTTTTCAGCTGGTAGTTCATTTTCATATTGCTTAAAGGCTAAGAAATATCTCTGTGCTGCAGAAAGCAGCTGCACATCTGGGAGAGGCTTTAGTGTTGGTGGATTTACTTGCAGTCTAAGGCTCGGTTATCTCCCTTATGAACAGTGTGACAAGCTCATTTTTTTAAGAAAAAAAATAAAATTGGTAGGAAGCTTGGCATGATACTTGCAATGACCATTAGCCAAACTATTGCAGGATTGCATATATTTCTCTGCCTCTTTCTCTTGGCTTGAGGTTTTGATGTAATGAGCAACTTCTCCTGTAACACTGTGTAAATAAAGCAGTCCTCTCTACTGTCATCATTAATAGTATACTAGCTGTATTATATAATGTTATATGTGCATTATCAATACCTGTGAGAGTAAGATGGGCATTACATCATGAAACTTTCCTAACAATGGAATTGCTAAACCAGTCATTTGATGGATTTTCCAATAACTGTTTTGTACCTTTTGTAATTACTTATGGCAGATGGTAGTAAATATGTGACATTTATGCTCTTATAATACCTCTAAAATTAGTTTATTTATAACTTGATATCAAGTCGTATCACAATAGACTTTAGAATTGTGAGTCAAATGTCACCCTGCATTCCTATCCGTGGGGCGTGGAGAAAAGTTTTCGCATGTGTGTTGTGGTTTTTTTTGTCATTCATATGCGACTTAGGTGTCTTGCAACTGGCAATGTCCTTCCTCTGCATGGTTGTAGACTCCTGTTGTCCCTCCTTCCTGTTCTGGGGTTTGTAATGTTGTTCTTCCTCTTGTGTATTCCCACTGAGATTAAATGTAGCGGCATCGTGCCAATCTATTTTTGAGAACCTGCCAGTTTGGGAGTAGGATGTTTGTTGTGATGTGGTCCATGCCCTTCCTTCCTAAACAGTAAATGAATAACTCCTGACTGGCTGACTTAGCTAGCTCACACTGAGTTTCAGACCTTATTCCTATTCTGTAGCTGGACCATCCTGGATGGCAGTGGCTTGGCTTGCTGTGAGGCAAGGGGATCAGTTTTCTTTGGCCTCTTAGTTGTGTCTTTTTGTGATTTCTCTTTTTCTGATGTATGATCACACTGAAAGAAAACACATGATAATTTTGGCACTGTAAGAAGGTAGGGGCAGAAATTTGTGTGGTTAACAGAATAAGATCTGGAGAACCCTTAGATTATGGAAATGTTATATTTTTTTTTTAATAGGCAGTATTATTGATGTGAAGTCGCAAGGCAATGTATATTTCCATGCACAGTATTTCATAGCAATCTGTATATATCAGCTGTTCAGAATTCTTTTGCAAACATGCAGATTCCCAGTAGTCCTTTCCCACTGTAGTTATTAATGCAACCACTACTTATCATTGGTGCTATTATCCAGAATTATCAACAGTTAATAAACATGTTATCCTCCTAAGCCAAACTAACAATTCACGTTTTATTAATACAAATAAATTTATAAATCTTATAAAATACGTAAGCTAGTTATAGATCTATTAATAATATGTAATACATTAATATGCAATTTATTTTTTTAACATTAATACAAATTTTCTTAGCCACTTGCCATAAAAAAATAGTTATTCTTCCGCTTTAGGTTATTACTATTGCCATAAGTCAGAGGAGCTACTTAGAAATGAGGATCCTTTCTCCTATATAAACCACAACAGGAAAATATAGCCATATACTCTAATGGAGCTGACGTGATGCTAGTTAGTACTTTGTATCAGAACGTCTCCTAGACCTAAGGCATAAACACAAATTAGTTTTACAACTAAAAGTTTACAATACATGAAACAAAGATGTGTTTTAAGTGTACATCTGAACAATTTACTGTATTTGTATGTTTATTTTAATGAACTTGAAATTCTTTACTTAGACTCTGTCCTCTTGGTTTGGGTTGAACCAAAGCCTGAGGTGGGGGGATTCCTTTTATGAAATTGTAAGTATGTTGTCACTCTGGCTTCTCTGAAAATGTATTTGTTGTCCCTTAAATCCAGCCGTCACTGTTAAAAGTTCCTTCATTTGTAGTTCACATTTTTTGACATGCTGCAGATTTGGTAAGGTCTTGTGACATGTATGCTACACCAAGTTCTTCAGCATTTATTTTCAGATCTGAATTATCAATCTTCTATAAAATATATTGTACCTGTGTTTGCAGAATCCTCTGTAATCCTCAAGTTTCTCATTTTACATGCAGAGAAGTTTCATGTCCTGAACACTCTGGATAGGGTAACACTTTCAAGATTTCTTAATGACTATTGCATTGTAAGCTGTCAAATGGCATTATTTTTGGCAGGCAGTAATGCAACCATTTTTCTAATTAAGTTTTATAACTTCATAAGCATAGAGTTCGTTTTTATGGGAACTAGAGCTAAAAGAGTGGACCTCATTACTCAGTGACTTTTGATGCAAGTCTGCATGTTGATAGTATTATCTTGTGTAAGAATATCCGGAGTCCAGCTTGGTTGTTTTTTGGTTCTTATGATGGTGTTTTGTTTTGTTTGGTTGCTTTTGGGTCTCTTTTTATTGTTGGTGGTGTGTGTGTGTTTTTAGTTGGTGTGGTGTGGGTTTGTTGGGTTTTTTTTGTGTGTGAGGAGGGGTTGTGGGGGTGTTGTGTGGTTTATCTTTGGGTTTTTTTTGTTCTTTTTGTGGTGGGGTGTTTTGTGGGTGTATTTTTGTTTACTTTTGGGCTTTTTGCTTGTTTGATATAGTTTCAGCTCCAGGTTAGAGATGGGAGACACTCTTCAAAGAATTTTTAATTCATGGTTTATTTCCAATGACAAGTGCACAGTGTTATTTTTGGAGCAAAATTGTGTTTGTGGAGTAGATGGTGGGTCCACCTTTTTGAGTTGCTTCCACGCATATATTTTGATGCAGCAATATTTCATCCAGGTAGTTGATATTTTCTGTCTCATGATCAAAACAGACTGACCACATAGCAAAGCAGCGAGCTGCACAGTGCTGGTGAGGAAACAGTGCAGTGGGGAGAAATAAGTCATCTATACATTGGGTAGTCACTGTCTGTGCATTGCATGGGTGACTTGCCAGACATCTTTCGTATAGAACGTGCCATTTCTTACAACCCATTTTTTTGGTTCTTTTAATGTGCTGTTCTACAAATACAGCACTGCTGTAGGCCCTCTTAAAAGCTGTGCCAACCTTGTGCCAACTGTGCCTTCTTTTCAAGTGGTCTTAACTGTGTTTGTGAATTATATAGCCTTTCAGCTATGCTTGGTAAATGGAAGGCTGAAATGGTGTTTGTACTGCAGCTTGAAAATATGCATATTGTAAAGCTATTCAGAAGTAAGGAGTTGAACCTGCACGTTGGGTTTCAGCCGTTCAACCAAAGACACAAAGATGATTGAACTCAGTCTTAAATTTTATAGAACTAAATTTAATGGTGAGCACAATCACACTCTGTGGTGATTGTTTTCAGTGCTGCTTTATTAAGTTATGTAATGGCAAGAGTTCAAACTCCAGAGATTGTTGAAATGGTAGATTTAGAGACTACGTTAGAATGCTTGTCAGTAACAAGTATATGGGTTTTCAAAGTGCAGAGATTTTTACCTAGATATCGCTGCAGCTTGTGATTTTTATTTAAATAGTTTGGAGGTTTTAGACTTAATACCCCGCTTTTAAAAAATGTTTTAGAATCTTGTTTTATTCCCCAAAGATTTGTTTTCTGCTGTTGCGATTAGATGATGACAGCTAGCTGGCTTTTAAAATTGATCAGGAAGTATTCTGGCAGTCATTCAGTGTTGTAATAGCACTTTAATGGATATGAGCTATTCACCCAGATCAGACTCAATGTCAAAACAGGCGAAAATACAGCTGTCACTCTGGACAAGAAGTTGCATATATGCAAGCAGCTGCTAATAATACTGGAAAGAAAGTCTTATAATAATGCTTTAAAGGTGCATGCATGTATATGCATACATACTGGTTCTGCATGTGTAGAGGCCTCGTAACAAATGTGCTAGAGATGTTATTTTCTGGCTTGGTTGTGGTGTGCTGAGGAAAAAGAGAAAAGTGAAACATACATGGTGACCTGTGAGGAGGTTGTGATAAGTTCATTAGGTGCTCGTGGCATCCCAGGTTTTTTGAAGAAAGAAGGCTCTGAATGATGCGTTTCTAAGACTGGTGTAAATTTAGTTTTAATAAAATGACTTTGCTGTGCGTCCTCATTTAATGCATGTGTTGTGCTATTGATTTCAGTGGAACTTTGTGCATATAGATCAAGAATATGGTTGTAGAAATGCAGTGTTTTTTAAAAAAGCAATTTTCTGTCAGAAATTTAGTAACAGTATCTTAATGCTCATATATATGTTAGAATCTCATTTTTTGTCAGGGTAGTTTGCTTTCCTTTGTGTGTATCCTAGGATTTAAACTGGTCGCATATATGGTTTATTTTAAGACCCTTTGATGTCAGAGAGGTAATTGGATAATCTTCATGTGGACAAAAGCATTCATGGTTTCCTGTCATGAAAAGCATATATAGTTAAACGTAGACTGAGCCAATGCTTGATATAGGTGAAAACTGTGGTTTCTAGGGATGGTATGTTTTCTTTCCTATTTGGAATTTTAGGATAGAGATAAGTGACTATAGAGTACAGAAGAGTTTTGTTGTTTGGCTAAATAATGCTTAAGAAAATCCAGAAGCAGTGAGGTTGGGGAATGTCTTGTACTCCTCCTTAAAATACAATAGCATGTGTCTTGTTCTAATACAGGCTATTGCTGAAGCTAATTGTGTAGCGTACAGGTGATGGGGATGTCCTTCCTTGATTTCTCTATTCTTGCTTGCATTAGTGAGTATGAGGTCTTTTAAAGTTTTGGGTTTGTTTTGTGTTTGGTTTTTTTTCTTTCATAGTGTTATAGCTTGATGTCTTTCCCAGTGTTAAAAATGGGAGAATTGGGATATGTAAAATTACAAGAAATGCAGGATGTCCTCTGAGTATATTAAATATGTTCACATAGCTCCCCAAGCTAAAGGGACAAATTCAGATGTTACAGGAGAGAGTTTTGAAAAGGGCAGAAAATAGTAAGTCACTTATACTGTGCTTGTATATAAATGTAAAGATTTTCTAAATAAGTTTGAGAGTTAAAAATAATTATATATACATACACACACACAGAGAATTTTGTACTGGAGCTTTCTCTTTTTCAGACACACACTAAACCTACAGATGCCAACCTGCATTCAGCAAGTGTGTGAAGGATAAAATTGGCCAAAAACTTGAGGATTAGCTCTACTTTTGTGTGGCTGAGAGGCATAGGAAGGACTCTGAACAGGCCAGTGAAAGCAGTCCATGATAAAATGAGAAGTTATCTGCCTGGGCTGAGACATCTGAGACAGGGCTGTCCTTGGGGACAGCAAGTAAAGGAATGTGTGTCACCTTAGATCATTGAACCACTGAGAGAAAGAGGAGTGGAGCTAGTCCGTATGCAGTTCTTGTTGGCTAAAGTGCTTCTGGTTTTTGTGTCATTTCTCATCTACAGTGAAAATAAAGTAAGCATTAGATAGTGCTACATGTGACATGCATATTAGGAGTATGCACTTAACAGACTCATTTCTGTTCCTCTTTTGACATGTAGGTCTGTATTAGACTCGAAATTGTGCCCATATAAATGGAATAAGGTCATGTTCTGTATAAGCAAATCTGTATCGTATGTTGTTTGCTATATATCTGAAAGCTAGACATCTGTTGCATCCTTTTGTAACCTCCTGGAAATGGGAGTTATTTGCAAGCTCATGTATTCCTCCTGGATGGCTGGATTTTCAGAAAATGCTGAGTTTTTAAGTCTGTACAAAGTACAGTTTAGGAATTGTATTGTTTTGGCTATTTAAAATAGAAATCTCTTCACTCTAGCAAAATTTTTAAAGAGAAAATGAGCAGTATCGTATTTACTCACAGATGCTGTGGGATTACTTATTGTTATGTTTTTGTTTTGAAATCAAACTGAATCAGGAGAAAAATTATCTTTAAAACACCAACCAGAAAGAATGTTTTCCTACCTTCAAATTGATTTTAATTTTTTTCTCCACAACTGTGTCTCCCCCTCCAAAATTGAAAATTTACTGCTTTGAACAATAATGTGTGGTGTTCATTTGCCTAATGTTCCTTTTCTTTTCTGCTCTCTAGCTATTCCTTGGAAGATTTACAATGCCTATAACTGCTCAGTGCATTGAGAAGAAAATACACACCTCTGCACTCCTTTGACTTACAGGCTTTTAGAACTGGTTCCCACCATGGTAACCATGTATGGCTGTGGAATCAGGATCATGGCAGACTTGCAGCACATCTCATGACTTGCTGTGCCTGGTATAAATTGCTCAAACAGCATCCTTCCAGGTTTTCCTCTCAAGGGAGCAAATGATTTAAAGAATGACCTTCCTCTGCCCCAGCATGTCAACCTGGAAAGTTTCTATTTGCTATTGAATTCTTGACAAGTAATAGGCAGTACTTAAACCTACTTAGGACATAAAATGTGAAAGATATGCTGCTGTTTTCTTTAATACCGCATAAAAGTATGTTGCCTGCATTTCAGATTTTCCTTTGTTTGTTTCCGCCCCCGCCCCCCCCCCCCCCCCGCCTTGTGTCAAGGAATCCAAAAAGGCATTTGTTTTTAAATATCTCTTCTAAAACTAGAAGACCCAAAGTATTTTTTTTCAAAACCATTGTTGTCAACCTGCTCATCCTTGAATTACACCATACTGAAGTGTTAATTCCCCTGGGATTGGAAGGGCTAATAGTACACCCCATGCTTTCAATAAATGACAAACCTAAAAATATTTTTTTATCTTACAATCTTTTTTCTGAAACATCAGATTCATGAGTATGTTGCTCTAACAGAAAACCAGTTCATTTTAAGTCATCATTAAGTGAGCAGGCAGCAATCGCAGCATTGTCTTTGTGATCAGTCATTCTGATATGGTTCTGAACTGAGTCTTGCTACTTGCACTTGGTGGGAATCCCACTGAGTTTTTTCATAACTGTTTTTCTTAGTGCAAAATTAGAAATTATTGTGAATATTCAGGGGACAAAATGTTCTTAGAAACCAGAAAGAATACGTATCAGTTGTCCTCCCTTTACACACTGAGAAAAATAATGTGCAGTTGTAGCTAATTACATGGAGTCTTTAGTAATCCTCCACAGAAAGTACAAACTGTCAGGCCACTCTGTTCTTTTCAGGACTTGAGTTGCTTGCATGTGAATCTGAGAGGTTTTTCTGTGGGGGGCGTGTGTGTGTGTTGTGGGTTTCTTTGTGGTTTTTAATATGTTCAGTTCAAAAGCAGACTTTTCAACAATTTTGTTACATTTTAATATGGGATGCTTGTTAGGAAGATAGTGTGAAAAAGTAGACCCCAAGATTAAAAAGGTAATTAAAATAATTAAAACTGAGTTTTGTCCTTCTTTAGAAAGAGTAAAACTTGTGAGGTTTTGAAATGTTATAATTGGAGATTTTTCTACTTGGACAATTGGTTTGTATGAAGAAAAGGTCTGTAAATGCTTCACAAATGTATATGTTGTTTATGATTTTTTTTGGGGGGATATTTGCTCCTTTTGTATTAGTTAGGCCAGGGGTGTAATTATTTCACTCTTAAAGGAACTGTCTGACTGTTATATTTTGTATAACTGAGATCTCTTGGGTTTTGGTATCCTTGTTTTAAAAACAGAAAAAACCCACCAAGCAAATTGCAAGTGGTGTGGATTAACATAAAGTGTTGTAAAGGTATGCTTCTAGCAAATTTACTTCTCTAGGGATCAAGTTGACTGTGCAGAAGTTCACTGTGTTTTAAGTCAATGTCTAGTGTAGAACTGAAAGTTTCTGTTCACGCCATTTACTCCAAATATTGTAGTTGGGATGAGATTGTTGCTGAAGTGGCCGAGTGTTTTGGTAAAAGCATCTTACAAGTAGAAGATGCAATTTAATGCTTTGCACTTGATTGAGTTCTATTTCTTCAGGTTGTTGTTTCCGTATAGAAAGTGAACGGTAGGGCAGTTCACTTGGAACACACCCACCTGCCAGGCTCCCTTTGCTTAAAAGCATGTATATTGTGTCCGTAAACACTTGAGTTTTAACTTGTGGTGATGGTTTTGTTGGTTTTTTTTCTCCTTTTTTTGTTGTTTGTTTTTTGCTATCCAGAGCGGGGTTAGTATTAATTAACACACAAGCAATATGACTATTTATCATTTTCATTGCAAGGGTCTAAGGTTGATCTTTTTACACTCAGTAAATAATCATGAAAAAAAATAATATATATGAGAGGTTAGGCTCTTGAAGTTTAATTTGTCTATTTACCACTGTTATTCCCTGAGGCCTGTATTTTATGCATATACCTTTCCAGAGCATGCTTTACTGCTAATTGAACTTAACCCAAGCCCCTTCGCTTATCTCTTTCTTATTCCCATCCCTCACACATCTCTCGAAGATAAAACTATACTCAGATTTCATTTTTCTTTTTTTTTTTTTTTTTTTTTTTTTTTTTGACAGCACAAGTCACTTCAGTTAATGAGGTGGTGGAGGACTTTAAGGGAGTGATAGAATATTGTCCCACTATTGAGAAATCAGGACCTAGAAATTATGGGGAATGCAACAGTTTACTGCCTCTGTAGCCCATGCTCACAGTAACCGTTCCAGTTTACAGTATGGTTGGCACTCCAGCCACACTTTTCCCCAGCCATGGAGCATGTAGTACCAGCTGGTACAGCTGTTGGTGATGTGTTTCTGTGGAATCACCACTGCAGTGCCACGTCACCTGACGTGTTCTTCCCTGTCTGAGGAGATTATCCACAGTAATAGATGGCACGAACCTTTCTGTGGTGTGTGCAAGCCATGGGCTCAACTTGAACTCTAATGAAAGTGCATCCTGCAGCTCTGTGCTTTCCCTGTGTGCCAGCTGATGTGTCCCAGATAAGCCTAGCTGCCATGCAGGAGTTCAGGGAGGGTGTGAGGGTGTATAAAACAGCGGGGACCCATGCCACTGAGGTCACTGAGCTTCCCATTAGGCTTGGAATTGAAATTAGGCCTGGCAATCACTGTGGACTATGTTGAATTACTGTGTTTTAGTTTTGTTTAACTATTGGGGATTTACGGTCTGTTCCATATGGGTGGCTTGCAGGCTCTGTTTTCAAAGCTGCATGTTAAAATAGCTTAGTCTAGATCTGTCTTAATGATTTATTCTCTTGCTGAGGTCCTTGTCCATTAAAAAAATAACAATTCGCTGTCCAACTGTAAATGGAAAAGTACTTTACTTTGGCTACCAGTACTATCTGGGAATCCAGTAACAGATGTGAGACAAAAATATCTTGATGCTCACATTGTGCCTTCTTAATGGGGAGAGGTAGCTCTGGATACTAGCACCGTGAGGCTAGAGAAATGTCCTCTTGGCCTCTACTCACAGAGCTGAGTCTGCAGTTCATGGTCTTTAGGTAGCAATCCTAAGCACCACCATGCTTTTGGATGTTCTGAGAGGAGCCACCACAGGCAGTTTAACTATACTCCGCATATCAGAGGAGATAAGAATCGCATGATGCATGGTGTCAGCAGGAGTCTGTAGATCAAATAGCATTAGTGGGTTTTGACTTTGTCCATAGCCAGCAGGTGCTAATCTACTGAAGCCTCACTCAAGGCTGTGTAAGATTTCTGTACATTCATAGTGCAGCATTATGGAAGCTGAAGAATATTGAGCATGATGGAATTTTGCAGTGCAAGTTAATGACGTTTCCTTGTGAATCATTCTGCGTGGAGTAGCTGATCCCTGCCATCACTTCAGTTTGTTAATAGTAGCCACTGTTTGAATTTTTTTTTTCTTTTCAGGCACCGCAGTCTCAGCTGTTTTGTGGCAGGCCAGTAGTCACACACACACTGCACAGCCACCTTTTGCCCTCCTCTGTCTTAGTGAGGGGCCCGTCTGCCCAGCTCCAGCATGTAGCAGAGAGGAGCATCTGGCCCTTTGTGATTGGAAACTTGCTGGGTAACTGATTCCTTATGCAGAATTAAGGATGCTGAAATAGACCCTGATGACAGCAAAGCTTTCATGAGAGGGTTCAAGAAGTTGACATTGATGCCTTAGAACAGTTGAAAAGAAATAATGACGTGGAAGTGAACTAATATAAATAATTTAATAGGAAATCTCTGTGCAGTCTCAAATACAGTCCTCTTTTGTTCAGAAATATGTCAGTGTCTGGCTATTTTGCTAGTGTTATGGAGCCAGTATAAAGATCTAGAAAAGTTGTAAAATACTGTCACCACCAGAATAGCAGAGTCAGAGCGTTTCAAAAGAACAGCAGTTTTTCAGAGAACAAATTATGCAAAGTAACATTGGGGGAGGGAAGGAGCACTTTATCCTTATGCGTCTTACAATTTTACCATTACCCTGAATGTGATCTTAACAGTTTGGGAGTTGACACTTTTACAACATACTGGGCAAATGTACTGGAAATTCAGTTTCCCGGTGCTGGAAAAAAAATTCAACAAGGCTAGCCTGTTATCCAAGTAACTTGAGAAATGTCCCTCTAGTTAAGTTTAATGCTTTACTCATCAGGACTAATTATTTTTTTTTTTTATTAACTAAAAACCAGAGTGGGGTGATGGGACAGAAGCTGGTCACTACTACTAGTGACAAAATATGAATAATCATCAACCCTGTTCTACAAAACAATTAGGGATAGTCACTAACATCTTTTGCTGGAGTACTCAGGGTTATTTGGAATATTGGTTTGAAAACAAAATAAAACAAAATACAGTTGTGCACCACCTTTCTGTATGTTTACTGATGCATTGAAAATATTTTGTCAGGAGCTGCATTTTTCTTTGCACTGACCATGTGCCTCTGTGTGTGTGTGGCTGCAAGGTTTGAGTGAACAGACTTTGTCCTGTAGGTTTTGAAGACTTTTGGCTTAGGTTTATGTGGCTTAATCATGTTTCAATAAAAGATCGGAATATTGTATACAGTTGTCTTCAGCAGCATGAAGTACAGTTTCATTAGTGGACTTCATCAAAGTTTTCTGAGTTTGAGGTAACATTTGTAGATACTAAGCAGAAAGGCAGTAGACCTAATCTTATGCAGTTGGGGTTTTTTTGTGTTTGTTGTGGTGGTTTTTTTTTTTTCTTGTTTTTCCTGGAGTCCTCTTCTACTATCTGGTTGCAGTCTAATTTCCATTGTATTCACTCTGCTATAGAAATACTTAATGTCAGGAAGGAGATATTTGCTGGAATACACGAGTCCAGAATTCATCATGATTCAGTGTGAAATCCGCTCGCCCTTTGCTCCCCACCCCCTCTTGAATTGGAATGAAATGTGCCTTAAACTGAAGTGAAATACATCACATGCAGCAACAGTGGGCCCTCGCTTCGCCTCTATTCCTGGTGTGAAATCGATACACTATCTTTCCTCCTGACCTGTTCTGTGACCTCCATTGCAGCTTTCATGCTGAACAGCAATTGCTTTGAACAGTCTGGGTCTGCCACAGCTCACAAATGATTCTTAGCTTCTGTCTAAAACTGGTGCTGATAACAAAGACTTGATTTTAAATAATGCAGTTGTAGTCATCTTCTAATTATGAATTACATCAAAGTGCACGGTCTTCTATTATTAAACACTTTCAATAGCGTGTACAACGTGTATGCAGCCAGAATAACTCCTCACTGAGAAGATGCAGGAGTTCTGTTCCTAAAGGTATCTGATAAAGTTTATGTTGTTATGGAGAAGGACAAATGTAGCAAATACTTCAGAAGACTCTTCATGCTATTTTTAAGCGGAAACAGATTTTTCCTTTGGCTTTATCACTGGCTAATATGGTACATTTTTTTTTTTTACTAACATTTGAATTTTCAAAAGAAAAGATGTATTGGACAGTGCATACATTCAAAGGAAGGGGACTGTTTGTTGAAATAAGACGTTCTAAAGCTGTTGGAAAACTAAGCAAAACCCAATCCTTTGCTTAAAAAGAAAAAATCAAGAGAGGAAAATACATTCCTCATTCCTGATTACTAACTAGTATTGATTCTGGAAATATCAGCATTTTAAAGATTTATTATTTATTATGAGTGTGCTTTACCAGAGGATTACTGAAAGCAAAGACGAATTGAAGATATAATGGGCATTTATGCTTGCACCAAGAAGTCTATTGTGCTCTTAGCTAGATTACTCTAATAGCCTTTACTGGCTTTGAAATCAAGAAGCTGCATGAACTGCTAGATAAACATTCATTTTTCCAAAATTTTGTTGTAAGAAATAGGATATTTAAGGATTTCTGTTTTGAAATGTATGTCTCTTAATAGAGTATTCCTCTGCCATTCTTCTCCCCAAAACAAGAATGTGACTGCAGCAGCTTTGGCATCATGATTGAAGTAAAAATCAGCTTTCAACATAATACAGTTTACTAAGCAACGCTAAAGCCTGTAATGATAGATGTACTGTCTGGATTTCACTTATTTATGAAACTGTTTACAAGGAAATTAGTAAAGAGAGAATTTTGCTCTCTATATACATTTTAATGATACTTAGCTATATAAATAATCTAATTCTTTTATTGCTTCTTCATGTATTAATTCCAGCTGTTACCAGCTTAGATTTCTTATATCACCAAAATCTGAGAAGAGAGAGATATATAATAGCAGTGTCTGTGTAATACAAAGAACCCTAAGAGTTGTTGTGAATCACTTGTGTCAAACTAAGTAGTACGTTACTGAAATAGGATCTGTTTGTTAAGTAATATGTTTAGAACATTTTCTAGTGATCTTATAGTGTTAGCGTTTTACCATTACTGTTACCTTGATTTTGGAAATTAAGGTGTGTAAAACTCTGTGTTTCTAAAACGTAACCATATCATTGTAATGTAGGGACTCAAGATGTACTTTTCGATGCAGTATCACTGTCCAGTAGCAGTATTAAAAACCAAAAAACACAGAACAAAACCCCACAAACTAGCAAAAACCCACAACCAACCAAACCCCAACAGAAAACCCTCAACCAATAAACAACAAAAATCAAACTGTTTTAAGAATTTTCTTAAAACGTGTCTAAATGAGCTCATAAGAATGAGATAACCGGGAATCAAAAGTAAAATAAACAGGTGGTGCTGCTGGGAAGCTTTTTTATTCTTCCCTTCTAAACAAGTTGAAAAGTTTTTTAAAAAGTAAAAAAAAATTCTACTGCATTTTTCTCTGAGGCTTTCAGTGCCACCAGCTGTTTTCTCACCATTAATACATTTAGATTGCCTTATGTTTTCACTCACTGTTCATGAAGAGGTGTATCTCAAAATAAGATGCCTTTCAGAACAGGTCCAAGGCAGCAATAGACAATGAGGAATTTGTGTGTTTGAGCAGTAGTTACAGAGACCATTTATTCTTTAACGTCAACATAATCTTTTTTGACTGCTACATGACATCTATGGTTTCCTGTACTACTCCAGGTTTATTTTCGTTAATTTTCAACTGATCTCTGTTAGTTGTTTGTTTTCAAAAGTCATTTAAAACATGTTGTACTCTAAACTTGGATGAAGTAACATAATGCAATATATTCAGCTCAACCCAATATTAAAGTATAGGTATGTGTGGAATAGTGTAGTTTCAAGGAATAATATCCCTGTTCACTTATTTGCAAACAAACACAAGTTGATATGGCTTCTTACAGTGTCATGTAAAAAACATATTGAATATCCATGACGGAAATTGCACTTGCAAAACAGGAGGGACAATTTTTGTTACTTAGGAGTCAATTTCTATTTAGATGTCCCGCTGTGAATGGTATGCATATGCATTTCTGCACAAGTAGTGCTACAGGCATAAGTTCAGCATCTGCAAAAACTTAAGCTCCAAGAAAGCAAAGGGAAAATAAGGAGCTCATATTTCCGTGTTGCTGCTGCTGTTGTTTCTGTGTAAATGCAGTCTTAGTTGAACATAATCTTTTCTGTGAGAGTATATTTTGTGACGAATTGCCACACGATGTTTCAAGAACTGTTCTTGTCACTCAGGAATTCAAGATCAATAATAGGGGTCTCCCATTCGTAGGAATAATCAGTTTTAATGGTGAGAGATTTATAAGACTGTATAGTACTCAAAATCCTTTTGAAGTAGCACAATGGTATGCTAACCTAAAAATAGAGTATTTCTCACATTTCCTTTCATGGAATACTCCCAAACAGTATTTTCCAAGCATTTTGTTAAAGTTAAGTTTCCTTAGCCAGAGTTTTTTTTAATTATTATTGTGAATATGGGCAAGTAATATAGGGTATGTTCCTTCCAATGAATTGCTGTGTGGCAGGACTTGATGCTAATTCTATCTTTCCAAAAATCTGATATTAAGCAATTTATCTTCTAAATAATACTCTTGAGTACTAAAGCTCAAATATTTTGGCTTCAGCCCAAGTCAAACTTCAGGAAGCTTATTCTCAGGAGCATATTCCCTATCTCTGTAAATTTAATTGTTATAATGAATAGGATACATGTGTCAAGATGCTGCTTATGAGTTTTACCTGTCTATTTTTTGTTCCTGAAACAGAAACATCAAAATGACAGCATGAAGCTCACATAAAGGTTTTGGAGGCAAATTGTTAATTTTTTAAAAAAGGGGAAAAAATAATCCTGACAGGTAAACCTGCTAAATTGGACAAATCCTATCCCCTTGTTTCTGGGGTCTGAAAAACCTTAGTACTGACATGCAGCAGCAAAAATGTTCGCCCCTATGTTCTGCAGAGCTGTGCATAAGACCTCCCTGCATCGTGCTGTCCTAGGAGAATCTGTCAGCAGAAATGGATGAGCAGTAACTACATGAATCCACCAGCAAAAAAAGTACTGTATATACTGGGGCATTGAGGACATGGACTTCAAACCTGTCCAGGCTGGTCTATAGCATTGGCAATTGGTTGGATCTTTTTTCCCCTCGTTCATATGTCAGGGAATGAAACATACAGCCCTACGCAGATTATGGACTAAAGTTTGCATGTGGCCCTGTGGGTCTGGTTCTGCTGCTGGTCTTATTCTCTGTCAAAACAACGGCAAAATGAGAGTTCAAAATTTTTTTTCAAAAAATAATACTCTTATTATCCCAGTAACGATATGAGTAATATTTTATATTTTACAATAAAACACCCACATTTTATTTGAAAATAAAAAGATTACTTAAAACTTAAGTGTATAGAAGAAACAAGAATTACTCCTATGCTTGAAAACAGTGCCTTTCTAATTGATTAGTAATTTGTCATAAAATATTAATCAGAATGACAAAAAAATGGAGTGATATTTCTGTCAAAAGTTTCTGAAAATGTCCTCTATTATGTTTATGAGTCTTTTAAAAAGAGAGTAAGATATGGAAGCTCACTTCTGCTTACGTTTGTAGAGATTAGAAGAAACTGAGGGACTTCTGAGGCACCTCACTGAGCTAACAGGCAGCATAATGGCAAATGATTCATTGCTGATAGATGAAACATAGTGCACATTGGAAAAAACAATTTGAACTACTCATACACATTGCTGGGTTCTAAATTAACTGTAACCTAGAGGAAATATGCCTGGATGTCACTGTGGACAGCTCAGTGAAAATCTTTGCTTTAGCATGTAACTCTAAACATAAAAGCAAACAAAATGTTAAGCTGTATTGAGGGATAGGGTAGAAAATGTTATTGAAAATGCATCTAATGATACTATAATGTAAGCATTAAAACAAATATGTTGTGCTATATGGATTGATAGTATGACATCACTTGAATAGTTTGTTTAGAGAAAGATATAAGAATAGAGCCAGGCTGAAGCAACAAAAATTATGTGTTTAACATGAAGAGGCTGAAGAGATTGGGTAAGTATTAAGAGAAATGAATGACATGCAAAATACGAGCAAAGTTATACACTGAATGCTCCTATTTGCTATGCTTATAAGGGGAGATGCAAGTGGATGTAAAGAAAAATTAAAAGCTGTCAATTTAAGAATACAAAAATGTACTCAACCTCCCTCCCTATGCTGTATGATTAATTATTGAATTTCTTTGCCCTCTACATCCTTGATATCAAAAATGTAGAAAGACTGAGAAAGGATTTGACATTTGTTGAAGTATTGAGGGCATTCACTATTTCAACAGGGGATGGACCAAGGGCTGGGAATTTAAGACCTCACTTCACTTCTGTCTGATCCTGACCTGCTCTGTGACCTTGGTCGTCACCTCACAGTCTTTCTCAGCTGCAGATGGTTTTAGTTGTAAAGGACCCAGGACAAGACTTACAAAACTATTCAACTGCTTAACTTTTAAGCAGGTGCTAAGCTTTCTATTTATTTGATATGAAGTTAGGTTCCTATGTAAAAATTAACTGTCCAAGTGTTTTATGAATCTTTTCCTCTAGACAGAGGTCCCTGATGATCTCTATCTAAAGTATACTAAATTTTGAAAAATGTTTTTTTAAAAAAGTGATAGAACTATGTATGTTAATGTAGGTATGGGTCATCTACTAACTGGATGAACTTCTGCCATAATCTTAACCTGAGGGCAGGTGTTTTTTCAAAACTGTTCAGACTTCATGTGCTTATGAAATGCAGCAAAACATCACACCCAAGTAGCATAATTAATATGAATAATTGCTGCAGTCTGTGCTACTTTATAATATTAGTGCAGTGGGGGAAAATAAACCCCAAAACCAGACAGACTGGATGTGCAGGTTAGTTTATATAATAGTCCGGTGCCCTGGAAATGGCTTTCAGTCCTTCTGATTACATGAGATTACTATAAATTTTGATAGAAGGCATTTCCCCAGCAGATACCAACCCTGAATTTTATGATGAGAGGTAACTCATACATGCAAGTCAGCCAGAGCCTTATTACTTTGCTGTTCAGGTATCCTATTGCACTCTGCAGTAAGGATTGGGGATATACATAAGGGACTCTAAGGGGTTAGGCAGCAGGCAAACACACATGCGGACCATAAGGGATGCTTGTTTCTGGAAGCAAAAGTCCATATTTGATGGTATCCTGTCATGCATTTCAGTGGTGCCTCTGAGCTGTTGCCTGTTCTTCTCTGCCTAGGCTGATGTTTCTCAAATCTTGACCTGATTCTGTTTTAGAGGATATTGTAACATTTCTGTGTCCTGCTTGAAAATCTGATGGTACAGAACACACATTCAAGTATATGTATGTATATATATATATATATTTTATTTTTTTTTCCCCCTCTCTTGGCTGGTGTACAGACTATGGATAGAAATGAGTCATGATTCTAGTAGTGGCCTGACTGCTTCAGCCACTTCTTTCTTCAGGGGATGTCAGAGATGCCCAAAGCGTCAGGCAGAAAACCCAGGTAGATTATCCTCCCTTTGTCTCAGCACTGGTCAAACCAACACAATAATTGCCTAGGTTCCTCTTTGGCTTATTATCATTCAAGATTCTGTCACATGGTAGGAAGGAATCTTGTACCAGATCCTATGTTTTAGCATTTAAATACATACTTTTTTTAAAAAGTATGAATATAACTACTCCACTCTAAAGTTACTCATATGTTTAGCTTAAAAAAAAAAAAAAAAAAAAAAGAATACATT
>NC_073703.1:61003155-61103155 GCF_023634085.1 Falco cherrug
TTTTTCTGGGAGGTATGGTACTCACATGTCACATGCCATCATCTGTTTGCATTATATTCTTGTACATGCCTTTGTGTTTGCAGTATAGTTTTTGAGTTAATTTGAATTTTGTAGCTGATATAGTTGAGAGATGCATATCATTGATTACTGTTAAACATGATTCAACCAGGTACCAAACCTAAGCCAGCTTCTTTACACAGCCCTGCAAATGCAACTCACTTCTGGCCCCCAGAACTCCTAATCCAGCACCGTTTTTCCTCTAGAAGAAAGCTGCGATGTTTGAGAAGTTATTGCAGAGTTGCTTTGTAATGAGAACAGGTTTTGCTAAAAAGATGAGAACCACTAAACTCATTTCACTTGTAATCTAAACCAAATTCCAGTCTAAGCCTCTAGAAGTGAAAGGTTACTGCGTTAGCAACCTATACCCTTTGTGTTCACAGAAAATTAAACTAAAACTAAATCTCAATTTCATATGGACCAGAACATGCCCCCTGCTAATTAGGAACAAAATAAGAAGACTGAACCAAGAATAAGAAAATTTGTATTTAAAAATTGAAAGATTAAACAGTTATCTCTCTCTTTGGTTTACAGTAATGGAAACAATCATCATTGGCTTCAGAGTCTAATCTTGGCTGATCTTGTGAAAGATATTGGTTAAAAATATTTTTTTAAATGTGCACAATGAGAGAGAGTGCACACAGTAACATCTTTGAAATTTTAAATTATAAAATTGTATACAACTAGGTAAGAAAGAAGAGGGCATAGATGGAGCAAGAGAAAGTCACTGGCACACTGAACACAAACTGCAGTTGAGGTGATAGTGGAAAACTACTGCCCTGCTGGCTGAAAAATGGGATTTAATGCTCAAAGTCACAGGCTGAAACCATTATTCACAACTGGTGCTCACTTTTTGATCCCAAAGAGTAATAGATTTCTCTATAAACTGATGACTGTAGTTCATATAATTCTTATTTTGTACCCATTAGAAAACAGACAGAGAAAAAATTCTTTCTCTTCACTTCCCATAAACCTATGTGCTTCCCTGCCATTAGACCAGGTTCCTGACTACTCCCCTTTTGCCTTGGTCCCCTCCATCCCTCCTGCCCCCAGCACAGTAGTTGGGGCTTTCATTGTTTCCTCATCTTCTCTCTGAAGCAGGATTTCATCAATCATGGTGGTAGTAGTCTGCTCTTGTAATCAAGGCTGAGATCCATCAAGTGTCGTGGCTGCAGCAGTTCTTTTCAAGCTCCACAGCAGCTCAGGTTTCTGGGCCTTTTCTGAGGTTCAGTGCCCTTGTAGCAATGGCTCAGTGACTGAAAATATCTTCAGCTACTTCTTACAAGGGGATTTGCAATTCCCATTGAAACATGGTCACAGCAGCCATTGTATGAGAAATCACTCAGGCTCCATACAGTGCCATGATGTCTTATTGATCCACGAGCGCTATTGAAAAAAGGATGTAAGGAAGGAGGGAAAGAGGAGAAATTGTCAGCGACATATGTGCATATGAAAAGAGCAAGGGAGGAAGGTGGAAACATGAGGATTTGCAGCAGTCAGAGTCTCACTGTGCTGTCAAGCTGTATTCAGAAGTGCAAACAAAATGCTGGTGGCTACAACAAACCCTGTGTATGGGCGCACACACACCCACTGCAGAATGTTCTGAGGGGTCTGAGGCTGCTTCTTGGACCATTGTTTAAAGGGTTACTTAAAAAGCAGATGGCCTTGTATAACCAACTCAAAATTACATAAAATGAACAAACTCTTCGATTCTTATTCTTTTTTTTTTTTTTTTTTTTGCTGGGTTGTGGGGTTTTTTCCTTAACTTTCAAACTGCAAGGACATTTCCTTAGAAAATGCTGGAGGAAAGCCCACTGATAACTCAGAATGTAAAATAACATATGAGTTATTAAAAGGTCTTTTCACAGAAGTGGGATTAATTTCCATATCCCTTAGGAATCCCTGCAAACACTGTTATCACACAAATGGCATTTTGGTGGGTGGGTTAAAAATTAGTTAACAAAATTAAACTTTAAAATGCTTCGGCTGTAGTTCAGGAGAGCTAGCCAACACACTTTAAAAGAATAAAGTCCACAACAAAGTCAAAGCAAAATCTGCAGTATGTTTTTCATCTGAAGATATTATTTAATGCATCCTTGTACTGAACATTGATAGCTGAACATGCATCAAAATAAATTCTGATTCAGTTTTGACCTCTCATAATGGTCTGCACCTGAATTGTTCCCATTTAAATAGCCAAGGAAAAGCGCAGGAGAAAATTACATTTTCCACAGAAAATATCTTACTGCAGTGAGGTTTTCTTTCATTGTTAATTACAAAAAATGGGTGTGAAAGGCTCCTGTAATTCTAACCATGTTCCATCAATGACAGTATAGGACTTTGTTTAAATCCTTTTGTGTGTATGTCTTTCATGTAATTTGGGGAATATTTCTTTGTAACTATATATGAATTCTACAGTACCTGGAATATGCTGTACTAATGTAAGTATCATCTTTCTTCTTCCGATATTATTTTTATGTATGTAGCTTATTATTAATTCTCCAAAAAGTGGGAATTACCACCAGCTCCTTGAAAAAGAGATAACTCTGAAGCATTGGAGACTTTTAAGGACTCCATTAGGCCCTATTTTATTTTTTAGGACACCACTGTACTGTAACAGAACAGTTTACTCAAAACTGTAGGACTGTGGTGCACAAGCCGGTATTTTCAAACATTGTGTCAGTTGGGATGTGAGAGAACATCAAGCCATTTGTTCTCTGTGATTTGTTTTCCCCCAGTGGCACTAGTAAATAAATACTCATGCAACCGCAAACAGAGAAAGATGTTGAGATCGCTATCTTTCATGAGGATTAAAATGACAGTGGGTTGAAGAGAAGGCAAATAAAGCTGGAGGATTTGGTGTCTGTTCTTTTGCAGCTGATGAGGCACACAAACTTCCTTAACATTTGTGGTCCTTTGACAGTATAGTGTCTATGGACCTTCCCATTTTCTCCTGTCATTGTGTTGCAGCTCTACTTCTTGTCAAGAGAAACCAGACATTTCTGTCCTTTTTTATTGCATTCCAGGTGGTAACAGGACCTTTTAAGCTTTCCTCTTCATCTGAGTTTCTATTTCAGTTCATGTTGTAGCAGACTATTTTCCCCACGCAGGTGGTGTGTGTGAACCATATTAAATGTCGTTTCTTTGCAGTTTTATAAGCCTGCAATTGTCCAGTTCAGTTCTGCAAACTCCTTCCCTATCAATGACCTTCTGTGTCCAGCAAACACCAATAATGCCTCTTCTTTTTAGACACTCCACTTTTGTCACCCACCCTGTTTTGTTTTATTATACTGATAAAATCTTTCACTCCTGAACACAAACTCAGATACTAGAAATAGAGAATAATAATATCTGAATCTGAGAACTCACTGCTACAGTACATAAAGTTGCATTCCATTTGCTTGTAATGTTCACAACTGCAGACTTTCCCCTATTTCCACTGCCCAAGCTGAACAAGATATTTTCAGATGGATGACAAACACTACTAAAGGCTGTGCTGGTTATCACAGAGTATCTCTTTTACTGCTACCTCTGTTGGATCTTAGCAAGGACAAACCAACAGCAAGCAGGAATTGTGATTTTGGGATAGTTTCAAATTAGGACTTCCAGTACTAGCCCTTGTTACCCCTGAGGTACTCTAGCAGTCCTTAGATACCACCCAACTGCTACTAAACCTGAGAACTCATCTACACTGTTTTTTTGCACCAAAATTTCCTACCAATTTCCCTAGTTGGCTTCTCCCTTTCTCCAGCTCTTACCGTCTATGAAGAGCCTTCAGATACCCCAGTTTTCACACAATTAGGGTCATCATCTTTCCCATATCCGTTTGATCCCTTTCCCCTACCAATTAGGCAGAATGGCAAAACCGTATCCTAACTGTATCCCAATCCTCCCATTGAGTCAGAGAGTTTGTTATGGTCATATACAAATTATTTGCAAATATATACATTGTTTAATACTCAGGTTTAGCATCATATTTCATATTGAAAAGGTTCCTCAAATTCCAATCACAGTTTCTGGGAACCTTACTACTGTGGGCCCAAGGTGTCTTTGTGCTTCCTCCTTCTAGGGTAGCTTTACTGTTTGCGGTGGTTGAGGTGAAGCCAGCAGAAGAGCATCAGTGAGTTTATATCAGCCAGTTTAGATCTGGCAGCAACAGAGAGTTTAGATCAGCCTGAAGACAGCACTCAGCTCTATACTTCCCACTAGTAAGAGCTAAACCATAATGCCTTCTGCTGTAGGACCAGCATCATACCTTGGTCTCATCAGACTCATTCTTTCTCTTTCTAGAAGTGTTGCTTGGAGGGACTCTGTCAATTCATCTGTCCTTTCTCTGATGTCCTGTAAAGCTTCTCCTGTTCTGAATGAGAGGATGACATGTCCACAAAATGAGTCAAAAAAGGAGAGAAGTTAAGAAAAATAAGGGTCTCTAAAAGGTCAAAAATAGTTACATTTGAAGGCAGCAGGAACTTTAAAAAATGTATTCAGGTTACATTGGAAGCAACCACTGTTTATTAAGTATTAGGAAAAAATATTTAATTACACTAAGAATCCTGCTCATTTTCCCATATACCTTTCTCCTTTTATGAATAAGTAATAACAAATGTCTCATTCCATAGGGCAGAAAAATGAGGCTGAACTGATTTTCTATTTCAGCACTTGGTTTATCATGGAAAATTTTACTGAAGTTTCCATTAAGCCTTCTGGCCTATAATACAAACAGTATTGTTATTGGTTCTGCTGTAAAAGGGAGATTTTTATGCTCAGCTTTGCCATCTGTTTTAAACTGCATGGCAACACCAGGCAAGAAAATCCTGCCAAACTATGTTAACATTTGCAACAAGCTTGCTTCATTAAATAACCTAGTTGACCTTACTTGCTAAATAAAATAAGTTCTGTTTTTATGGTCATGAGCTATTAGATGACTCCTGATGTGTCTGGCTGTAAGAAAGTACTAAAAGGCTAGGGCCTGGACTTCTTTGCTAGATACCTAAGGGTGAAATAGTGACCAAGCACTCTCTTCCTGATCACAAGGGTGAGGCAGAGATGGAAAGGAGATAGAATGGACTGTGTATGGCCTGATGGGCCGGGGAGTATGATGAATAAAAAAAATTCTAATTGTGAATCCCAGAATTTACACACAGGCTTTCTTTTTCTCCTGAAAAGTGAAAATCATTTTGGAGTAGGCTTACTGTTCTAAGGAGGTCAGGACAAGAGCAAGCCTATTAAATGAGAATTTTGTTGGTGATCTAATCCTGTTATTCACAGAGGACCTTACTGGATTGTGATAGAGAAAAAGCATATCAGTATTTTAGAAGAAAAACAGAGGACACCAGCTTACCTACAATATAACTTTCACAGCACTCCTGAAGCCCTAAGACGAAATATGAAGATAGACAAAAGTCTAGAAAAATAATAAAACAGCCTGAGCTCTCCCCAGAAGAGGCTGTGTTTGCTGGTTTGATTACTGTTGTGTTCAAAAGTTGAAACTAAATAAACCTCCTATTCTAGGCATGAAATCCTAATGAAGTCAGCAACAAAACCGTTGCTAAGGCCATTGAATCAGGATTTCAATTCAGATGTTTACCTAAACTTTCAAAGATATACATCTCAACCCATCTTTTCCATCCACCTACTCCCAGCATGTCTGTTGGTCTTTTTTCTTATCCTAACAGGCCAGAGCTAGGACAGCTTGGACTTGGGACTAACCTCACAATGAATTTTCTTGTGTTTAGTAGGTGAGTAGATACCTCTTCCTTCTGGTAGTCAGGGTTCTGAAGGTAGGGCTTGTGTTTCTGCAGGCTTCGCTTCTTGTGGGTTTAGATATATTTTTGGTGGCTAGCTTTTTTGTGGTTTTAATTTAAATAAATATATCAGTATCTTTTCAAAACTAAAAAGAGGATTTTCCTTTGAAACTGCTCTGCATCCTTTTAAATTCCACATGCTCTGTATTTTAAGCTGATGATCTGTAAGTGCTGTGAGTGTTGTGATTGTCTCTTCATGTTGAGAGTGGGCTCAGACTGGGAGGTGCTCCATTCAATATGAAGGACTTTGTGATGTTGATGAAATCGCCTAAGTGTGTAAGAAGTGGAGTAGAAATAAACTGTTGACCCTCTCAGTTTTTCCAGTCTTTTTTTAAGTTGACACCTGAGATTTTATGTGACACTTCTGGCTGCAGAAGATCTAAGAATATTCAAAGAGATGTGATGGATAAAGTAGTTATTTTCCTGGCATAGTAGTAGGCATATAAATAAAAATATTTATTTATACTTATTGATATAGACAGAGATATAACTCTTGTCTGTTCATGTCTGTGTACAGAAATTAGAAAAAATAACTCTTGACTTCAGAATATTTCATGTTCCAGATCTTTGTATTGTGAATCCAGGCCTTCAGATTCACTGTGCTGCTTTCCACGTAATTTAATCATTGGTTATTTCAGCCCACTGCTTTATTCAAGGAAAGCCCCAGGAACCAAATTATTTGTGTTGTAAATAACGTAATATGCGCTTATTAGTTTGATCCCTTTTGCTTCTTTCAACAGGTTTGATTGGATTCAGTGTCTGGCCATTTAAAAACTGCCATATAATCAATAGGGAAGCTGAAATACTGAATGAGATTGATGAGAAAAGATCCTTAGTAATAAAATATGGGTAACATTCTCTTTTAGGCACTTTATGTGCAACTGTACTCTATGAACCCTGTGATATGTCTCCTGTTGGCCATACAGGGAACCTGTTTGTACAAGCGTTCTGCACCAGTTGCCAACCCTGCATAATTTACCTGCCGTAATGAACATGAAATTAACATTGTAGATGAAGTTCTACATACCAGTCATTTCTTCTGCTTGGTAAAAGTTGCCTGAGTGTGTGAAAATGCTATTCTTACAGTCATGTTTATAGAAAGCAGGTAATTTGGGCAGTTTACATTATAGAATGTTAACTAATGTTCTCTCTACAGTGTTGGACCTACAGAAGAGTTCATACTGCCCCTGCTGTTATCGTCATATGCTTTTTAAATATACGCTGAACAGATTTTACCATAAATACCTTTTAAGAGTTTCGTAATAAACTTTCATGCAAGCTAGACTAGCTCTGTTCAACAGAAAGAACTGTGATACCAGCAAGTACTTTGGAGACAGTTGATGCTGTAAAGTCCTGTAAAGGGACTACTAATTCTCTGTACTTTCTGTTTTACTTGAGTGATCTAGCTGAGCCCTTTAGATGGACATCATAGAATTCTTAGTGTTATTTTGTCAAAACACAGGTTGATGCCCATGACCTTGGCCTTGCTTTTTCCTGGATGATTACATAACATTCTGTGACTCTGCAGTGTGCTTAGGGAGTACCATGGTCTGGTTTTCCACAGTGTTTCATTTACAAAAGTATAAAATTGGGATGGAATTTTTACATGTATTATAATATTATCTAACCTTGCCCAGAGAGTACTGAGATCATGCAGCAAAGGAAAAGCTCAAAGCAGTCATTACCTTCTCTCAGCTGACTGAGCCCTGAAAAAGGAGGGACAATGAGCAGAAACTGGAAGCTAGTTCATGGAAAGCTTTAAAATATGGAAGTGGTTTAGATCTAGTCAGCTAATATTAAGTTGCCCTAACAGGCTGTTTCTAAAGGGATGCTGAATTTTACTACAGTATATTCTACCAGTTGTCAGCCCATGGAAGGCATATTTTGGGTCTTTAGGTGCCCTAATGTGAAAATCTATTTTTCTGTACTGATAGAACAAAATGTGTGTGTAAGAAGGGAAGAAAAATGTCTAGGAAAAAAGTGCATGTCTGGAATTGATTGAATGCATGCTTCAGGGAACACTCTGGATAAATTGTTTAAGAATGGTTCATTCTAATAAAATAGTAATGATAAGAGACTGACTGCAAATGTGAATAGGTCACAAGTGAAATGAGTTTGGTGGTCTTAGCTAATCCCTTTGGATATTTATCCACATTACAGTCTCCCTGTGCAATTTGATACAACTCAGAATTACTGTTTGACTCCAACCAGTAGAGTCTTAGGAGTGAAATTACAGGTTGTTTCATCTCAGAGCTGAGATGAAGAGACAGGCTGATTGTGAGAACAATCACACAATGCCTTTCTCCCTGTGTTGTTTCTATATCAAGACAGTGTCACAAAATAATAATTTTCAAGCATCCTAAATTCCCCTTTCTATGAAATAAATAATTTTTTCCAAGATTTGGGGTAATTTAAGCGGCCTTACTTCTAAGTAGCTATTGTGTAAGTTAGAACTGCTTGGGGAGTAGGGTGCTATGGGCACTATACTGTCCTGAAGTCTCTTTTTAGTTTATTTCTTCTAACATGAAGCTGTTTTCTTCGGCCAGCTGAACCAGCCTTTTCCCCTGTGCTTTGTCTATGGTCTGTTTCTCTGCACTCCCCTAATGGGATATTGATCACATTACCCCTGAGAAGCTGAGAACTGAAATATCGTGTAAACATGAACACATTTTTTCATAGTTTGCATCAGCAATCATACACGGAAGTTTAACTGGTTTTGAAATTCAAGTGACGTAGGTAATCCAAAACCTAAGACCTACAGAGGTGTATGTGGTGGACAAAAATCACCCAGCATCCTTCTCTTGGAACATAAGGCACTGCTGCCGGGGCAGCGGTGCAGTGTTAAGCACCTCTTGTAGCCCCAACCCTGACCACACAACCCCAAACAGGCTGCGGTGGCAGGAAGGTGGCCGCGACAAAGGGCACTGCTTCAGTGCCAGTCTGCCATGTGCCACGGCGGCTCTGCATCCTCCTGGCGGGGCTGGCAGACAGGTAGAGGGTATGGCAGTTGGCAGCCTTCTGTGCTGGCATCTCACCTGCTGCTCCTTCCAATGCAATAGACGTCGCAGATGTATGTGACAATGTATTTCTAAGTTTTTAAGATCTGACGAGATTGATTTCTAACAGAAAGCACAAATGCATTTTGGAGTCCAGAAGTCAATTTCATGTTTTGTCAATATTTAATTTTGTATAATCTAAAAAAGAGGTTGAGGTTTTATTTTTCATTTTCTTTATTCTGTAAGTTTCTGTTGAGAGAGGAAAGCCATGATTTTTTTCTCTGGTTTGCCTGTAGAAAAATATGAAAGGAAAAATATTTTTTCATGATATGTTGTGAAAGTTTTGTTGCCTACTCTGGTATTTATGAGATGAAAAGCAAACAAAACCAACAAAACCAACATTTTTACTCTCGTACTTATTAAAATTGTTAACGGCATAATTCTGTTCTGATACAAAACGAGGAATACACAGAATTTTGAAAATAACTTTTAGTCACATGATAAAGTTCTATTTCTTTTCTTGTGCCCAGTTTCTCCCTCCAAAATATTGCAAGGATAATTCTGTAACAGTTGTGGAGCATTAATGCAAGTGATATGTGAAAGGAGAAAAAAAAAAAAAAAGAATGTTATCATAGAGGATGTTTGCTCCGCGGTCTGTGTGTTAATCAATAAGCAAATCCTAAATGCAGGCAGATAATTATTTATCCTTGAAAATATATGCAATGATAATCGGATGCTAATGTGATAAAGTTTCTCATCATTCATTTAACCCCTGATGGTAGCAATTGTTTGGGGAAGGTTTTTGGAGATTGGTTCTGGTTTTGTTATGTTGAGGTGGCTGATTTTGATACCCAGGATGTCAGTATCTAGTCGTTCCTGCTTTAGATGCATGTGGATTGCCAGGCTTACATTTCTTTGCAGGTGTTCAGTCTTAGTGCCATTATTTATTTGTTTCTGGTGAGTTCAGATAGTGGTTTTCAAGGTGCTTTTCCATTCTTGAGACATCTGTGGGGCACTTAACCTACATTAGACCTAAGGGGTCTGAGGGTTCTTCTACAAACAAAGAATTTCCAGATACTTTCCTTCAGAATGTGTCAAGGGCAATACAGACAAAAGACTGATGTCTCCTTTAACAGCTTGATAAGTATCTCAGGATATTCTGCAAGAATCAGTACTGTTTCTACAGTGTACTCTATTCCCATTCAGCATAATATGGCTCAATATGTGTACTATATGTGACAATGGTGAAGACTTATCTTTGCCCTGAGGGCTAAGTGCTGTAACACTTCTCAAGTGATAGGCTTGATAGAAGTGATGATTCAGAGGCAATGATCTGCTAAAAAGTCACATTAAATATGTGTGAGAATTAAAAATATGGGTCTGTGTTCATCTTGATTTTTATTTTACAAGTTTCAAAGCCCTATTTATTTCCAGCATCAAAATCCCTTGTAAGGTAAAGTAAATCATTCTTGTATTGACCATTTTTTCATGTCGTTCTATTGAGGCATCTTCCCAACTGAGTTCCTTATTGAATTGTATTTCTATGAGGGTATTGTAGGTTAGCAGCACATTTTTATGGTACACAAAAGAGGTGCCTTCTGAATTTCCAATGCCTTGCATATTGTTCCCTATAGAAGCAGCATCTCTGAAATACTGAATAAATCAAAACAGAAACAGTTGGCTCTTGACTTGCTGCTGTTATTTTTCTTTAAGTTTACATTTCCTAAAATAGTCTGTCGTGCCAAACTTTCTAAGTGGATTAATTTATAGTAAACACATCCTTTCCAGAAACCTTAGACATTTTCAGCTGTGTAACAAAGAGGGCTTTATCTCATAGATGGAAACAAAAAATATAACTTACAGCTAAACATGTACAGATATAAAAAGTGCTGCCTGCACTCTCATCAACTCTGTGTCCAAAACCAAACATCTGATGTCACGTGCTAAATCTATAAAGGAGTAGCATTCACTAGTTTCTAAAGGGGATTTTAAACAGAAATTAATTAGTTGTTGTTCAGCTATTTTAAAATATTGTTAAAAATCTGTTAGCCCTAGGATTGATTCCCAGTAGTTTATTAGTTTTCCTTGCAGAGTCCCTTATTTGAAATAGCGCAGGTGGGGTTCATAGTCTGTTTTGCTGCAGTCAGATAGGAGGATCCCTATTATTAAGAAGTTCTTTCTCAATGACTGCAACTCAGTCTCAAGGTGTTTAGTATAGAGCACATGTATTTAACTGGGTATTGTTATTCTTGAACCTGTTTGTACACAAATCTGTTTGCTGTTTAAGCAAGTATAGTAAGGGCTGCAAACATGGGTGTCTTCTTTTGTACTACATCTTCACATGTTGCTTTTTTATCAAGAAATGTGACATGATGGGTACCCATTGATGCAAATTGGTAACTGGTTTGAATTGTCCAAGATTCCCCACACTAGTTCAATTACAGTGTCATAAGAGCATAATAGGCCCCATCCTGCCACTTACAAATAAGGTAGGGATCAGACCATTAAATTCATTTCACTTATGACCTACTGTGCAGGAGGGTTTGCAGGTGCATTTCTTGGGCTGAAGTATCAGTTTCCTCAGGATGCTGCTAGATCTAGTATTTAATAATTATTTTTACTTCTAAGTTTAGAATTTAGGCCACATAGTTTGCTATTTGACAGGAAGACAGCCTTTAAAACTATGGAAATTAGTCTAACAGGAGTGAATTGGGTGAATAGAGGACATTATGGACCAAAAGGACATTAGGTGAAGAGAGAATAGGGAAGCTAAATACACAATAAAAGAAATGGAAGTGTGAATTCCTATTTTTGTTCAATAAGGTTTTGTGTGTTTTTGTATACATGCATACATACTCACATTCATATAAAAAAACATACACAGATCATAGTGGTAATGTACCCTCTCCCTCCCTTCCCTAAGGCTAGACCTATGAGATCTAGAATTTATTTCTTCACTCATGACCTTTCATAGCTATCAGGTATAAATGATTTTCTTTCACTTATGCCCAGGCTACATTTGAAGGTCTTGCAGGTCTCCAGCAAGAATTATCAGTAGATGAACCTGCACTATCTCTAAGTCATTTATACACAATAAAGAAAAAAAAAATAACCTGTACAATCTTTTTTTATGTGAAAACCTTGTTCTTTTCAAACTACCTTTAGCTTGCAGAGCCTTTATGCATTTTTTTCAAACAAGAAGCATGCATTTCTTTTAAGGATTTTTAATTCCTCCTAAGTAAGGAGCTGCTAATAGTATAGTATTATTAAAGTAGCCCTTTTAATAGTCTTGTCAGTACATACACTCACTTTTCCCAAGCTGCAACTGTAAAATAATGAAGGAAACCATTGGTGAATTAAACAGCTTGTTAGTCATGGAGGATCGTTGGATTGAATTCTCCAGAGGTTTAAAGTACAGGGTAGTGGCAATGAGATCAAGAAAAATCAAGTCACTGGATACTGAATATATATTAAAGCATTCTACAAATGTAGTATAGGAAACAGCTTCATTTTAGTGCCGTGGTAATTTAGTAACTTGTATGTCTGGGTTCCTGGTCAGAATTTAGTTTAAATGAATTAAGCAAATTGTTCTGGACAGTTAGTTATAATAGATACTATAGTATTGCACTGAGAGCAGATAAGACACTGAGATAGTCCTGTGCCACTCAGTACAGTTTCTTGTTATGAACTATATCCTACACCTTCCAGCTATAAAGCAAAGTTAATATAACAAGCATTTGAATTTTAACTCTAAATCATACTTTCAGTGTTCTTGAATCAAAAGGAGTTGAGAGAGTAAAGCCAAGGCTAAATTTTTAGTTCAAGGAGCAGTGCAAAATCACCTTCATTTGGAGTTTTTACCATGCTTTTTAAAAAATCTCTACTTGTCCTCCATCATACCTATACCCTGTCTGCCCACACCTCTTCTAGTTTTGACTCTTTCTGCTCTGTCATGACACAGCTGTTTGAAGACGAAACTCTCAGTGAGCTCTCACAGTCATTCAGAACTTTCCCCTCCTACCTGCCTTACCTTCCTCTATCAGAACTCTATAAAGATATTCTCATTACTACTTTGTGAGATTTTCTTAATACACACTTTGGGGTCATTATGCATTAAGAAAATTGCATAAAAATAACTCTTTCATTATGTGATTGTAAGTAGCTGACAAAAATTTTCTTCTTTATTAGTAGTAGTGTCTGCCCAAAAATGTGAGAGAATCATGTTGTGTATAGCATGTGAAGCACTTTGAAAGGATTCAAAAATGCTTAAAGAGTAACGTACTTAGGCAGTACTTCCTTATCAGAATTTCATGTAGAATTTCTGTATTAACCATCTTTTAACTTAAAAGAATGAAAATCAAAATGTGACAAAATGAAATGTCATCTTTTAATACAAGAGAAGACAGGTTTATATGTCTGTAAGTGGGATAATTGTGACACGTACAATTACCACATAGTCAGTCTTCACTCAAAAGCTTCAAGACTGATCAGGGAACCAAAATATTCTCCTACTCCAACAGAAGACAATAGGAAATCTCAAGGCTGATGTCTCTACCTTGTCCTCAGAGGTATCAGAGACATCTGATAGTATCTGAACTGAAAGCCAGATAGCCTAACTGAGGAAATGCTGCCAGTTTTTATGAAAATTTTCTTCCTCATGCTCATTTTTGGCTGAATCCAGAGAACTTCTAATTGCATGAACAGTGCTGCCACCTCAGAATGCAAGTGAAGTATCTGGAGTATATCCATCTTTAAAGGCCAGTTTTCAAGCCCTACCAGACTCAGGATCTGTGTACAAAATTTCCACTGGTGCAGACTCTGCATAGGACTGCTCATATTTTGCAATACTGAGGTAGTGTGTTAAGAATGTAAATAGTTTTGCATGATCCAACTCACCTCTACCTTGTTTCACCTTCTATGGGAGCTAAAATTGATTGCATGGGGAAGCGATGAGTCCTGGGTGCTTATTTGTCTTGGAACAGTAAAAATGCCACCCACATTATGCCTTTCTGGTATGAAGGGGAGGTGCAGTGTAATCCATGGACAGGCTGTAAAAATTCTCTTTGGATATATGTAGATGCAGAAGTGTTTCTCCTCCTTTTGTAGCATCTGTTTAATTCATCTGGCAAAAGCCTTTCACTCTGGCTGTAAGAGAAAAGACTGCGACCCATTGATACAAATAGTTCTTTTGCATCATGTACAGATTAAAAAGTATATCTAAAATACTGCTTTCTTCAGATAAACCTGGTCCAATACAGTGAGTTTTCTCACAACCTAATCTTGGTTACAATTTTAAAGCAATTCCAGGGTTAGCAGTGGTACTAAAATTGAAGACAAAATGGAATCTCAGAGATTTCCCTCTTCCATCTGAGTCTTTAGGAAATTATTCTCTTCCCAGCTTGCCTTCGTGTGTTCAGAGGGATGCCCCTGTAGGGTCTGTATTTAGGTGATTGTTAAATATCAGTCTAACATGGAAAAAGATGGTCCACATAGAGCATGTGGGATGGAATCCAGAAATACCAGCCTCCTCCATCCGAGCTCGATAATATTGTCTGCCACTGTGTAATACTATTAAGACTAATATGCCACATAAAACAGAGCAATAATTAATTATGCAGATGTGCAAGTTTGTTCTATACAGAAGAGGGCAGTAGAACTGGTAGTGGAAATTGAAATAAACATAGTTTGTGCATTAAGCAAAAATGATCATTGTAATAACAGATTGAAAAATTACATTTACATAGATGAGAACCTGAACGAGTCCTCAGGATGTAAGCAACTTTAAACTTAAACATAACTTAGATCCTGTAGAAGCTTTATACTATGCTGAAGCTGCAGAAAAGTTGTGGATGACCATAAGGCAGAACTACAATATCTGCAGGCAGTACTTGGATCCCTCTCTATTACAGCACTGCTCAGTGTAGATGGTATAATTAAGATGTATAGAAATGACTCATTAAATTGTGACAGCTTCTGGTATCTTATAGTTAAGGAAATAGATGAGCTATCTGGAGATACCAAATGAAGAAATAATTTCATTGTTTCAGTACTACTTCACCCCAGCTGGAGAAAGTTCCTGAAGAGCTTTGTCTGTTAAGGGTGTGTTGAAAGATATGATGCTTCAGGTGACTTAAAAAGAGATTAAACTCAGCTGTAAGTCTCCTCTAAAACAAATGTGCTGCCTTTTCTCCTTTAAATCCTAAGATACAGGGATGTATTAATTGTTTCTGTGGATTTGTATATCTGATCTATGAACTGAAAAGTTTTCAGTTTTATATGGCAACATCTGTATACAGACTTCTTTTGAAGAGAAAATGTTGTTACTTTTTTAATATTCTTTTAAAGTGTGTGTGTGTAATTATTTGCCACCTATTTCTGGAATCTTGGATGGATGTTCTTTTTAAGTATTAGAAGATGAAATGGAGAGAAAAATGAGTGAATACAATTTTTAGGAGAGAAGTTTCTATACCAAAAATATTTATAGTAAAATGAGAGTTTTAAATGGCGTGCCAGGTCCTTGTAACCAGGGGGCTGATCTTGCCAGTTGCTGTGTGCCACTGCCTGTTGCCTTTGCCATGATCTTTCATTCACATTCCGATTTAAGCGGTCAGTGCACATTGTGGAAGTGAGAATTGGAGGAGGAGCTCAGTGACTGCTCAATTTCAAGTGGGAAAAAAAAGAATGTTGCCTAATTGAAAACAATAAAATCCCATTTCTTTTAACAGTAAAGATTCCTCTTAATCAAAGACAGTAGATTCCTGTCCATATTCTGGTTTTCTTTTTGTAGCGGTGTTTCCCTGTTCTGTCACCAGAGAGCCGTAAGCAGCATCCAATAGCGCTGGGTTGCTTCCCCTTCTTGCCAACAAAGCAATAAAAAATATCTCCAGGCTTTCAAGGAAAAAAACCCAAACCACAAAATAACTGAAAATTAATAATCTCCCAGTTCTCATATTTTTTCATTTTAATTTAACGAGAAAACACTAAAAAGTTTTCAAGGCATGGATGGTACTGATCAAGCACTCTGTTATTAATTCCACAAACTGTCTGATATAGTTTATAGGGAAGGAGAAATCAAACACAGACAGGCGATGGTGTTCTGTGCTGGCAGAGCAGAAGAGTGAAGTGCTGAATAAAATGTGGCAATCTAAAAATTGCTTCCATTCCCAAAATATTTGGAAGTGGGTGAAGTCCTAACAGCAACGTGGGACTCTTTTTCTAGTGTACAAGTTGGACTGGAAACTTCAATATTTGATACTACATCTTCATAAATGGTGGTTAGATTTGACAAAGTACTGCTGAAAGAGCAACATTTAGTTGGAATAATGAACGGGAACAAGGAAGAGTGGGGAAAGTGGATATAGTTCTTGCTTAGAAGCTTCAAAAGAGAGAATCAGAAGCTACGCGCTGACCAATATTTGAGGAAAACATTTTATAAACCATACTTCATTATCTTCATACTAATTTTGCTGGCAATTATTTTTTTGTCATGCAATAAGTATCTTTTTCTCAGATAGAAGTGGCTTTTATGATGTTTTGTAAATAATTAAAATTGTAAGCTTTGTTGTAACATAGGTGCATTATGATGCTGTGGCGCTACTGAGTTTTATGTGCTACTGTGCACTTCTTTGGAGGTTTAACTCCTTTGGCCTTCAGTTTTATACTTAATGCACACAAGATACAAGCAGCCTATTGATGCGTACCTTATCACAGTGTGCTGCTACAGTATAAACTAGCTCAGAGGCTTGCCAGACTAGTCTGCATGGGCTGATATTAAGTCTTCCATTAAGTGAGACAGACTGGATTACTGATTTTGGAATTGTTGATGGATGAAGAAGCCATACAGAGATGACATTGCTCTAAATTTGTAATACTGAGATTAGGGAGTATTTCTCTGTAATGTTATAGTAATAGGCATTTCTCAAAGACAGAGGGAAGAAAAAATTAGATTTGGTGCCTACGTATTGAGGGAGGTGGGAAGGAAGAAATAACCACAGCTGAAGTTCAAATTAAGGTTTCAGAAGGTGCTAAATACGTTGGAACAAAAATAGAAAGCTTCTTCACCTCAAATTCATCACCAAGGACAGAAGGATGGTTTTATAATTGAGAGTGTCAACTCTGCAGTACCTGTCACTTTATCTGTCTGCAATATGCCATACACATTTATAGTGATGTATAAGTAATAATAATAATTTTGTGCTTGAGGCAAACAATACGGATTTAGACAATCCTTTTCATACCCATCTTTGACACAAATTTCTTGCGTGGCCTGTGGACAAGTCAAATTTCTGCACCTTGCTATCCTCTGCTGCAAAATGAGAATAATACCGTTTCTTTTTGAGGAAGTTGGGAGTCTGTATCAGTAGTGGCAGTTGGTTGTGAGAGTCTGAGCTAAAGGTACCCTAACAGCAAAGCGTTGCGTTAGCTGCCAAATGTTCCCAGGGAAAGACTTCTACTTCTAAAACTGTGGTCAGGTGCTGGCTTTTACTTAGGGTCTGTAGTTAATCACCAAAGCCCCAGCCTTGTTCTGTTAACATATTTTCTCATATGAAAGTTGTAACTGAAAGTTCAAAAAGTAGGTGTTGTATAACAGATTACGGGGATGCGGAGGACATCTGTCCCACTCAGTGAACAGGCCTTGGAACAGATGTCTCAAATTTCTTCAAATCCAGAACATGCTGTCCATTTTACTGTAATAAACAGAATTTTTCCTCTTTGTCACTGAGCACCGAAGTATTATCTTTAATGCATAAAATATGTAAATTCTTAAAGCATCATTTTGCTCTTTAGTGAGTTTAGATATTACAAAACGGTTTAATTATAAAAACAGACAGACCTAGTCCTGGGACCTGTGCAGCTAGAAATAAATGTGCAATCAAAACTGCAATTACCTGCAGAATTTAGTGTAAACAGATCAGCAATCACATAACAAACACAGGCTAGTTTGCATTCTGATATGAATACAGTTAGATCCAAAGCAATTTTCCTTTATTTATCTTAGCTGCTCAGCATAAATAAAGCAAGGGCATTGAAGCAATTAGCATAATTAGAGTATCGTGGTCAGGCCCTGTGTGATTTCTAGAGACGTTTCACTTTAGAATTCTTTTTCCCGTACGAGAGTTTCCCTGAGCCACTAAAATATCGCTTTGGGCATTTTTGTATTTCAAATTTGCAAGTTGTCAGTTTGAAAAACCCTTGACACACGGATGTGAAAGCATCTCTCAGACAACCACAGAAGGTATACCCTCAGCTTTTCATTACTAAGAAGCTGGGGAATTTCCTTTTTCAGCTCTTTCTCCTTCTTGACGTTTTAACCCTAGAAATGTCAGGTTTAATTATTTCAGGTGCCACCCAGCAGATCTAAGGGTTAAAAACAACCTGTACCCCCCAAAGGTGTAACATTTATGCCACTTCAGGGGTTACACTTATAAAGAGAATTTCAGCTTTCCCATGACACCCTTCTCCAATCTTTTATTTGCTTCTCTGTGCTAGCAGCAGTGGAAGAGCTTGTGTAGGCACAGGCAGCTTTACTTCCTCAGCACCTAGAACCAGCTTTTTGCCAATGCTTCTACTGTTGCAGTAGCATTTGGAGAGCTGAACTAACACTAGACTGTGGGATCATTGCTGGACATTTATAGGGTCAGTGCAGGGTAGGGAAAATACGGAGAACATGTATTTTTTACTAGGAGATATGTACTGTGTCCTCTACAGGAATGGCTGGGTAGTAGATGTAAAGTACTTGTCACAAAGTGCCATTGGCAGCTACGGAGGCCAGCTGTGAGCGTGGGAATGAGGTGAATGTGGATGGGAAAAGAGAAGGACTATATCTTGTCCTTTTTTTTTTTCCCTCCCATTTTTCTTCTCCATTAATGAACATTTCAATAAGGAAATAACAAAAGGAATAAAAATTACAGTGGTTTTCTTTCATCTTTATAAATGGAAAGAGCACCTACTGTTTCCAGTAGGACATGATGGATTTCTGGGCCAAGCTGTGACACAGTGGACTTCAAGAGCATGGGCTGGCTACAGGCAGCATGTATACCATGCAATTAATTATTAACTGCCGAACAGGTTTTGATTATTAAATTATGTGTCCTATAATTTTTAAATTGTCTTTGTCAGTGCTTTTAAATCCTGCCTCTTATGCAGGGGAACTTGTGACCTCATTTATCACATTCTTCTCCCTATTAGCACATGATACCAGAGGTACAAAAAAGAGAAACCTAAAAGGCAGAATCAGAGCATAAGCCATAGATTAGAAGACCAAGATATTTAGAGTATTCTGGTCTATTTTTAAAGACTGTGGTTAAATGAAGAAGTATAAAAATAATTCTAGGGCCAGGCTAATGAACAGTCATGGAAGTGCTTTAATTTCAGTATCTCTGAAACTTTCAGGAAGAAAGTATCCCTTCTGTTCCTGTCCTTTCATGCCCCTTCCATTGCTTCCTATGTATCCTACACAGTTTTAGGCCCAGTCAGTTTTACTTTCGCTTAAAGGATCCAAAAAGAAAAGAAAAACACCAATTAAGTTTATTCAGGCCAAAACATGGCTCAGATGATAATAATCCCAGTAAATTAATGCCAATACCATAAGGCCTACAAAGAATTTGAATAGCAAACACTCCTATAGTTTTTGAAAAGAAAAAGCCTTAACTGCAGAAATGCTCCATCCTTCTGACTTCATCTTGCTGATTAGTGATAATAGAAAACCTAGCGACAATTTACTGCAGAATATTGGAAACCCTCCAGGCAGGCAGTAGCAGAAGCAATAACCCCTCAAAATAACATAGGTAAGTCTGTGTATGAGTCAAGGGGCAATATGGGGACACTGAAAAAAGTTAAAGCTTAATAGTTAAAGACACTAAAATAAGTCTCTTAATGATAGAGATAAAGCAGCATGACATCTTTAAACTGGGCTGCTAGATGAGTTTGTTTATTCTTTCTTCCCAGTAATTTGCAAAACGTTAGGAGTTCTTTGAATGCAGAAGCAGTACCTTAAATATTTTTTTAATCTGTCAAAGACAGGGAGTCTTTATGAGCCAGTGTACTTTGATTTCTCTCTTTTTATTCCATATTTATGTCTGTATTATGTGTATATATAAAAGTGCGGGAGCAGATGAATGGGTTGCGAGTTAGGGCACAGTAAGTTTTCTTCCATCTACTCTTGAACATCTGTCTTTTCTATTGAAAACTATTGTAGTGAAAAGGCCACCCATCTAAGGGTGAAATTCTCTTCTCTGCAGCCAGCCAACACAAGGTCTGCACACTCTTACAGTGCAAGTTCTTCTTTGTTGTCACGTTTTCAGTGAATTCTGATTTTTGAGACCTTTTGCTTTGGCGCTTCTATAAGTCTTGTTTCTTGGGGTTTTTATTGTGTATAGCATAGGTATTGCTGTTCAGAGTCAGACCTGTGATCCAGGGGGTCTGGTATCTTGTCCACCAAATAGTCAGTAGTAAGTGCTTTGCAGAAAGTGTAGAAAACTTCAGATTAGGTAATTTGAGTTAATCTGTCCCATGTTAAATTTTCCCCTAAATCTTTGTATTCAATTATCTTAAATCCTGGAATATAAGGTTAACATTGCTTACAAAAATTGGCTGCCCTGCTCATCCCCAAAAGCGTTCACTCCTTCATATTCACTACGTGTAAATATATAGGTCCAAATGAAGAAGATGTGGGAGGGTTGAATTGTGTGGGTAGCACTTCTGAATATCCCTATTCTGACAGTTTATCAGAAGGAAAGTAAATATTGGAAATAGCAAAGGCCCATTTAAGGCACTTTTAAAAATTTGCCCTATACAGTTTTACAGCTCCTGTAAAAAATATGCCTGTGTCTGCTGAGCAGAACGTGTTATCTAGGCTCCTGTAAAAACTGTATTTCAGATCATATCAGGTTTGTTGTGGTCAGTGCTTACACAGTCCAATATTTTGTCTTTTGATGTAACTATGGCAGGAAATGTAAAGACATGGCTGGAGTGTACCAGGGGGCAAGATCTTGAAAGCTTAGCAAACTCCTGGTGGCTGCCTGGAGCCCCGAAGATTAAATAGATAACAAGATGAGAAGTTGATTTTGATCACCCCCTTACTACAGAACGCTTCAATTCACTAGTTCTTGTCAGTCCATAACTAGTGCAGGTTGTTTCCTTATTTATTGCCCTCTGTCTTAAGGTAGTAACACAAGCAGTCATGTCGTAATTCTTGCTTTGTTGTCTCCAGCATTGCTCCTCAGTTTCTAGCAGTTTGTATAGTATTTAGCAGCACGTTTTCTCTTGGGATTAAGTTGACATGGTCATGTTATGCCCACTATCCGTTATCTACATTTGATCCCTAAAAGTGGAAGATTGATTTTAACTTGGCCCTGCTGCTTTTAAATCCCTTAATAGTGTAGACTCTGGCTGCATCTGAGACCTCCTGCTCGACCCTCATCCTTTTGGGTATTCAGGCTGTGACACCATTTGCCTTGCAGGGAATCCATCATCACTCACACATTACTTTGGCAGGTGAATTGTGGTTTTACTCTTTATTCCTGAAGGTGAGAAACTTGCTCCCTCTTGACTCTGTATGTAATCATAACACAGACAGGTGCTTTCTTCTTCCAGATGAACCTACGTTGGTTTATCTGGAACATTTTCCACTCTTACAGTCAGGAATATCTGACTCATTTTATGGAGAAGGCTAACAGATTTTAATTAGGGTCCATGTCAAGGCCTCTCAGTATTATTTTCAGTATTAGATGCATAGCAGAATCCCCCAGGATGCAAAATGAAGAGTCTAAAAGTTTTGTTATTAAATCAGGACATCAAATGCCTAAAATGTTATGTACCTACAGGCTGTAATGGGCCTGATTTGTATGGGTGTTGAACATCTGCTTTTTGTCTGAAATTCACATGTCCTAAGCATGTATATCTCTAGAACATCACGCAGTGGCTTAAGAGAATAGATTTAAATCTCACTATACAGCAGCACTGAACGCATATAACTTCATTTTTTCTGGTGTTGCCCACACTGCAAGTAATGGGAATGGATTATTTAGCTGACATCAAGCAGCTGAAATAAAAATGTGGGTCTATATTTACCCTTAAGGCCTTTAAGTTACTTTTACTGTCATTTTGGGATTTCTGGGCATCTGATAGTTTTATTATACTTCAGCCTGCCCTTCAGTCTTACATACCCCGGTTTGTACTTCCTTTCTTTGGGTATTCAATTATACCTGCAAAATTAGGATCCTTATCTGGTAAAGCTAATTGTTTTATTCAACATCGATCAGTGCAAATAATGATGTGGGTACTGTTAGGGGCTACATCTTCTCTCTTATTCTACAACCTCACAAGGTTATTTTGGAAATAAATTAATGTTTATGAAGCACTCAGATGCTGTAGTGATGAGCATCATGGAAAAACCCACAAGGAAGCTTATAATTCTCTCTTCAGAGCATGGTTTGCATAGAATGCAGTAAATAAGGCCTAGGGCCACACATTGAACACTGAGGAGAAAACAAAATATCAAATAGCTGTTCATTAAGGCAGCATTATCTATCATGTGCAATAAATGAGGCAGGAATTCCAGTGGAATGGTTTTTTGCTTTCCTTTGCTCAACTTTGCAATCTTAATGCTTTTCTTTTTGCATTGTTCTGGGTGTAATTTCTTATGATCAACTATTGAAAACAAAAAGTCGGAAAGTCTTGCTGAAACCAGCAGAGTTCATTGAAAGACATATAGTTTTAGGTTAATTACATGTATTTTTGCCATTTGAACTAACAGAGTAACTCGAAGAAATTATTATTTCCTCTATGTACTCCAGCATGAGGGGAAGAGAGGATTGGATATTCAGAAAAAGTTCTTCAGTGACAGGGTGGTCAAGCCCTGGAACAAGCTCCCCAGGGAAGTGCTCATGACCCCAAGACTGTCATTGTTCAAGAAGCATTTTGACAATTCTCTTAGGTATATAGTTTAAATCTTAGGTTGTCCTGTGTGGAGTCAGGAGTTGGACTCTATGATCTTCATGGATCCCTTCCAGCTCAGGATATCCTACAATTTGCCAATGACCTTCCCAGCTTTGCTGATATCAGAAGAGCTGTGGGAATCAGAATATGTTGGAGCCATTCTAATTTTTTGAGGGAAATTTCCTACAGTGGAGAAATCTCTCTCAGTTCTATTTCATGGTGTCTTGATAGTCTAACCTTTCCCCTCTAGTCTTTTCTTCCATTTCCAATACTTGTCTTTCCAGTGCCTCCCACTTGCTTGCTCATCCTGTCAGTATTTCCCACCAGCTCCATTTCCATTCTCTTTACCCACCCCAATTCTCTGTATACATCTGTATCCTAACTACTTAACAGGTTGAGCTGCATTTTCTTAACTCCTTCCTTGCCATGTTGGTTCATGTCAAAGCAGACTGAGCCCTCTAAATCTGAACCAGGTGATTTGAAGTTATTTTCTCGGATTATGAGAGCAGCCCAAATCATCTTGGCTCCTAGACTAACCAATCCTAGAGTCATCCCTATACTCATGCTTAATCCCAGTGTCTTTCCTTCAATCAAGTGACTCCATTCCCCCCTCAGTCCTGTACAGTTCTTTTCCTCTTTCTGTTTCCTCTATACAAAGCCTCCTTCATGCATCCTTCGTATTCAGATGAGGCAGCTTCCTCCTCCAGGCTACCAGACAGATCACAGGAAGGCATGTGATCAAGCCAGTGCCAGTTGTTAGTTCTGGTTGTGACACACCACTGACCTAATGCAAATTAGAGGTGCAAATGTAAGTTCTGGTCAGGTGCCAGCAATCTCTAGCAGTACTTCTGCGTGGTTTAAATGGAATCATTAAGATTATATTTTTTTTGGTAGCTGTCCTCTAGTGAATTTCTACAAGGCATGTGTAAATTGGGGTTTTATTCAAAGATTCGTAACTTGGTTAAATGAGATCAAGTTTGAACAGAGCAGTCTAAATAAAAGGTCATAGGAGTTTTTTCACATAGGCAATGTAAAAGTGTCCCTACCACACTTTTAGAACAGATAAACCAATATGACTGAATTGTTCCAGAAATTCGGCCTGCAACTGATACCACAGAAGTAACAAGTCTAAAATCTTGTTTGGAGAATGGGATGCATGTTAAATCATGTCATTTATTATCATGTTTGATTGTACATGAAAAGAATGTAAAATTTGTAAGACTTTTAATTATTTTTTGTAAAGAAATAATTTACTAAAAATATATACTTTTAGTCTATGTTATACTTTGCAGTAATCTGTTTGAAAATTAATTTCTTCTATGCTGGTCAATATTTTTCTAGTTAATCTTCGTACTTACAAAGATAATATCATGTCAGTTAGCAATTAGCAACACCAATAGAGCAATATGAGGAAAGGGAAAATGTTCCCTGCAGCTCATGTTCTGGACGTTAGGTGAGGTTTGTTTCCTGGTGATTGATGCAACCCAATTGCTGGAAAAAATCAGCCCCATAAGTTTCCCACTAGTGTTATTAGAGACTCAATAGTGTATACAGCTTGTGTACAATGACCAGCTGTCCTTCCAAAATCACGTTAAATTTATTTCATTATATTAACAGATTGATGTCTCCTGTTCCTGTTCCATTCTTATTATAAACCAGGTGAGCAGGTTGAATCCATTTTAGGGAAACATTAGCCCTCATCATATATGTTACCTAGGGAAGTGTTGGCTAACAAATTGTACAGTAATGTCAGAAAGGGATGGAACTCCTCAATACTAATTCCTTTTCAAATTGCACCAGTTTTGCCCTGATTAACTAATTTTGTTATATTGTTGTCACTCCTGACATCCACTGGAGTAACTGAGTGAAACCAGGAGTCCTGCATCTATTTATCTATATAGAATGTTTATATACCTACCTAACAGTCTGAAATAATGTTTATTGCTAACCAGATTTTAGTAGTGGTAAATTTCCACAAATAGCATGCACTAAGTTTCTGGTCAAGGTGGAGTATAAAGCTTACTTTAATAACAAATAATAAATATTATATACTGGATAAGTGGTAGAAAAAAGGAAGTACATAAATACAGTCCCTGAGATGTTTGTTTTGTACTGCTGGACAGGTCTGTGGATCTATAGAGATCTTGATCCCAGACAGAGGCAGATATAGGTATAGGCAAATTTAGATATGTTTTTTTAACTTTTAACTGCAAATAGATTTCTAGAAGAAGAAAAAAAAATGGTATTCTGGTATAAATTTTGAAAGCTCAAAAATAGACATGAGGTGTTTGGCTGATGGGTCAAGTATAGAATTGATTAACAGTGTACACTCAGGGTTCACTGACATTTTTACACTGTATGGCTTTTCAGATATTGCATCCTAAAGAATGAGCAAGGATCACGTAGAGAGCTAGTGCGGTAACTGAATGTCTTCAGCTAACATTGACACTCATCAATAAATTTCCACATTGATGACATGTATGCTTCATGTGCCAAATGTCTTTGACTGATACTAACATCAATGGGAAAGCACTCATCTTACCTAAGACAACATTTCTCCTCTCTTCTTTATTACTGCTAAGTGCTTCTTAAGAAATATTCCTTGAGATCTTGGTAAGGGGAAGAGGTTTGTTCTGTGACAGTAGATTGTCATAGTGAATTACTTTGAATTTTCTGCTGACAGCTGTCCAGTGTTGACCACTGTAAGAGCAGAGTACTTTAAGAATTTTTTCTCTTGACTTGTATACAAGTCTTTCTTGAGGCTGTGCCTTGGACTGACAACTCTGGACAGATTCACATGGGTAAAAAGTTTGGGCAATATTTTTTTTAAATAGTGCAGAAAGTCTGAGACAATTTCTAAGAGGAAGAACAAAACGTTCTGCAGGTATGTTCAGTGGTATTCTCTTACAGGAAGATAATTTGGGAAAATTTATCATCTTGTGGAGTCTAGCATTTTCCAGAGGCAATATCAGTCTTTGTAAGCAAAGGATAAAAGTTATCCCTTGCAGGAATGGGTTAGTAACATAGAAAGTTGGGAAAAAGTTCCTTCAGAGGAAAAGAAATCATCCTTATTCATCTCTGCTTCAGTTCAGACATTGATGAACTGGTATTTGTCCTTACTTGTGCCTTTCCATGTAAGCTGCTCTGGAGAGGCTATTATTTGTTATTTTTCTGGTACTGTTTGGAGCACCAAATAACTTATGGATGGCATGCCTGTATATTCACACAGTAGTCTGCAACAGGTTGACATTCATTCTATGAAATTATTTGCTAGAATTGCAATGTAGTGCTTTTCTCCTGCTTTTTCTCCAGCCTTCTCCTCCTAAACTCATTCTATTTTCTCTTGCACATTTTTGGTCTCTCTGTTCTATTTTCAGTGCTTGTTGGTCTGTCTTTCTGTCCCCCATTTTTCCCCAATCCTACTTTATAGTTATTATATTTCTCCATTTTCCATTATGTTTTCATTATCTTCAAGAGAGCTTTAGCTTGTTCCTCCTCCTATGTTCTCCACTGTCTAATTTCTTTCTTTCTTTCTTTCATTTTTTTAATTAGACCTTCAAATCTCCCTCCTTTCCACCCCTCAAATCCATCAAATTCTTCTCCTTCGAACACGTTCTGATACTTTACTCCTTCAGATTCATGAGAAGTGCTCTGTGTCCTGAAGGTAGCAAGGAGGACCCAGAGATGTGAGCTTGATGTGGCACTACAGTACCTCAATATCAGTGAATATTCTGACTTAGCAAAGGAGATGCTGAACCAACAGCTAGTTCAGGAAAAAGAATCTAATCTGAGTTTCACGTGTTAAAATCTTATTGATTTCCAATAATGGTTAAAAAGATGAAATAAGGAAAAAAGGAGAGAAGATGGCCAAACATATAGAACAGTGAATGTGTAATCTCACATTTGAAATGGATATTTTATTTTAATTCTAAGACTCTGATATGTCATACTTTATGTCATACCGTAATTGGAGACATTTGTGGGATGATTTTAATTCTGTTAAGTCAAATTTTAGTACATGTTTCTGTTACATGTTTAAGTACAGTTTCTCTTCTTTGAGGAATAAAAATAACCTCTCATAAAGGAACTTTAAAAAGTAAAAGTACTACCCAAGTAATCACATTTTCTTATTATTTTCTGGCCACTGCAATACAGCGTTGATTTTAGGACCAGAATTTTAAAAGCCTCTAGATCATACCTGGAAAAATAACAAGGTATCTCATTTCAGTGTGCTGGAGTTTGAAAACCTGTTTGTCTCATCTCTATGACTGTGCAGAACTTCCACTGTAACTGGAAAGGGGAACCTTGGCCACTGTGTTATGCAAGACTCTTCCCTCTTTTTTAATATACATTTCTAGTTGTTTGTGAATAAAATCTGTGAATGTGAACTGAATGTGCCTTTCCTTAATCTGCAGGCTACAGTGACCAATGCCTCCTAACACTGGGTTATCAGGTAGAATTTTTAGAACTTCTGAGACATAATTTGTGCAAAATAAAAGGACTTAGAAGAACATAAGCAGTTCACAGTAGTATTTCAAATTAGTCATCTTTATTTTCACCAGCCCTGCAGCTCAGACATAATGAAAGTTTAAATACCAGTCTTACTTATCAGATTTAAATAGTTTTAAAAAGAATTATTTTGCACTGAAATTTTTTAAGATGTATTGAGTAGTCACTTGTCCAAATTCTATGGCAAACCAAGCTCATTCTCTTTTTATTCCCTGTGGAGCTCAGAATTGGTGCTGGACTGGAAGCCTGAAAAAGCTGGTCTGCTACTGAACCATATGAGAGAGGTCTTAGTGTCAAGTGTCCCAGTCTTGACCTGAAGAAAAGGATAAGTTTCATATAAGTTCTTCCCTAGTGTTTTGATGGAGATAACCAGTAAGGTTGCAGTTGTATTTGGGATAAGTGCTGGAATGACATTACCAAGGCCAAAGAGCAGCTACAGGCAGGTGACAAACCATCGGCTTCCTAGAGGTGAGAAATGAATGCCTGTATGTAGTTCATACCGTATTTTTTAAGGGCCTATTGCTTTCAGGAGGAAAGTAACTGCAGTGGGACCAGTCGTTAATGTAGATCTTACTTACAGGGCCTTAAAAAGACAGGCCCTGAAAAGCAGTGTTTATTTAAATGCTGGAGCTGGACATAGCTAGAAGTCATAATGAGGCAACTTAGTGGCATTTAAAATTTCCGTTCAAATTCAAAATGTTGTATGTTTTTCAGAAATCAGTATTTCTCTTTAAACTCAGATACACTTGCTTGCTCTCACACTCACACACACAAACTTCATATTTTTTCTCAGAATGCTGTGTGAACCATTCGTTATTGACTTGTTCCTTCTCTTTGAAAGAATATCTGCCCACACAGTTAAAAAACAATTATCCGTAGGCTTCACCCTCTTCATGCAGAAGTGTGTGGGTGAGAAGGACAAAGGAATGTGGTGAATTCCCAGCATTATTGGTGTGTTTGTGCTGTTTCTCCCCTCTTCCTTATTAATCATGATTTGTATCCATTTGGCAGACTTCAGCTGGTCATACTGCTTGCTAAAAACTATTGTAGCTGCACTCTGAGTTGCACTAAGTTTTGGAAGACTAAGTACTGTTACTGGAAATGGGTACATGGCTTTCAGACCCCCTTTGCACCCACCAGACTCCCTAAGGACAGCCCATGTATTCCTTTCAAATCCCATGGTGCAAATAATTTAAGATATAATGCCAATAATGTAAAGCAAACTGTTAGCAGCTTTGTGGTAAAGGAGAGTGTTTGTTCCTGGTAGTTTTTCCTCTCTGCTTCATGCTGCTCTATCTCACTAGTTTCTTTCTCTGCATATGAGGCTGGCAGAATATAGGCTTACAGATAATTAAGCTTGCTGCTTATTTCCTGAAGAGCTCTCACAAACATGTTTTTAAATCCTTGAATTTGGGTTTCTGGCCACAAAGTTGCATATATTTGTCTAATATATATCTCACTTCTTTCCATCTACACTTACCATTTTTTTTTTCTCCAGAGTGAAATTCATCCAGTGTTTTGTGTTTGCTATAAATACACATCTCAGCTGTATTTCTATCCTTTGTGTCAACATTAAAATTCCCTTGTTCTATGTTTAGCTTGAATAATTACCAAACCATTTGCAATTAGAACTCTAGGATATGACCTCACACTGATTTATTCCTTCATTTCTTTCTGTATTTAATACATTTCAGATACTGAAAATACCAAATCTTTGTCCTTTTATTTTGATGTTTATCAGTAATGGAAACATTCCAAAACAATCAGCCAAATACCTATGCTTTGTTCATTTATTGCCTTCTCTGAAGATAAATTGACTGTACTCAACTCTCTTCAGCATTTTTCTTCACCTAGATATTATTGCCTTGTGCAGCCACCCCAAGGTGACTGTTATCACTTAATTAAATCCTTGCACGCTGGGAAGAAAAAACAACATTGTTCGTTCATAACCCCAAGGAGGTTTTTTTTTTCTTTAAGCCACTAAGCTTTTTCCCTGTTTTATTAACTTATTCCTGGCTACAACAAGACATACTTTGTTGATGAGCAAAAGGTTGTATTAGCTTTTTATTTTCTGGGTAAACTTATCTTTTCTCTGGGAAAAAATGTGGGCATTACAACAAAGAAAAAAAATGGGATCTCTCCAAACCCTGCAATTCTAGTAAAGGTCTGTGTAAACATCAAGCTAGTAAAGAGAAACAGGGGAGTAGCAGGAAGGAAATGAGAAAATAAAATGCAAACATAAAATTGGAACAAGACAAAAAAATAAGATGACGTGTATATACACAGAGAAACTACTGCAGCGCTAAGGGAAAACTGGCATAAGGAACAGCATTCTTGAAGAGAAAAATATATCAGGGCTCTTTATGTAACTGTCTAGGGCAGCATCTTTTTATTAGCCTCTTGGTTAATGTCCTCTCTGTCTATTGATTTTAGACTACATAACACTGTGCTCTTGCTTTTACCTTTGCATTTTTTTTCCATAGTGCACAATCTTCCTTGAAAACTGTAAGAGGAAACATTGCAGATGAGCCACTCATTGAATGTGTGAGACCTGTGATTTGCTTTTATGTTGTTTTAAGCGCAGTACTTCATATGAGAAAGTTCACTAGAAGCAATAAGTTGCCAAAATATGTACAATGGTTTAGCTGCCTTTTTGCTTCTTTCTAGTCCATTAAATGTAGGACCGGAAAATAGGTTTATCTACTCTAAAATTTGGGCTCAAGCAACCATATGTATTTGTTCATGATGCTAAATCATTTTGCCACCTGCTGTGTTCAACAAGCATTTACAAATAGTAAATGCTATTTAAAACTGTAATGTTTGCAAGAGCAGTTTATGCTGTGGTATCGTTTGTATGAGAAGCATAACATTTTGGTGTGTAATAGGAAAGGGCTTTTAAGTAGTTGGATAATTGTGGTTTTTGAAATATTACTACTTGTAATGTGTAGACTATAATTATAGTAGGTCAGAAGCAGTAGTATAAGTTTGTATGTGAACTGCAAAATATTGATAGATTTGTACAGATTTGCTCCAAATCCAGCATGTCTGTAGTATGTATCAGTAGTCAGTCTGTGGAAATTCCCTGTTTATGATAAAGTTTCAGCCTAAATTCTGGGATTTCTTTTAGTTCTGTGCATATACATTCTTGTCTGTAGCGTTCTGGATCAAATAATTAGTTTTACTATGATTACACAGCTTAAACTTCTTTCTTTCCTAGCAATAACAAAAATCTTCACGGATTCTAGGAAAGCTTTCCAATCAGTGCAGTGGATCCACCATCCACAGTGATTTTAAACTATACTCTGTGTTTTTACCTGATCTATTTTGAGGCCTGTATACTATCTATAGATCTAACTGCACATCTTAATGAACATATCATGAAGGTATCTGAAGCCTCTTTTATTTGGAGTAAAGACAATAACAGATTTATCAGTTATCAAGATTTTAGGTTTGGTTTGGTTTCAGATTACTATTAGAGAGTGCTTTTAGGAAACGCTAATTCTGCACTGAATTAAGATTTAGTGTCAAAAATGTGAGATTCCTCAGAAAGATAGTTTTGGCATCAGTAAGAGCTTTCAGAGTCAGCTATAGATAGAATTTGATATTTGGGACACATTTCAAATAACTATAGCATGTCCATACTTTCTGTTTACTTTTCAAATCTGGTTTGGTCAGATTTTTTGCCTTTTCCTGTGCATTCCTAATTGGAAATTCTAGTTCTACATTACTTGTATTATACATTTTTTCATAAATACTATTAATACTAGTTTGTGATATCAGTGTGTGTCATAATGACTTTGTTGCAGGATTGGGAAATGGCAGAGGAAGCTTGTGAGGGAGAATTTTATTCCAACGATGTTTAGCTAGAAATGTATGGCAAGGTGTATCGCAGTTTCAGACAAAGATGATTTAAAGTTTCATACACAATGAATGTCTGTCTTTCAGGGTTAATAAGTATTCTGTATTTCTAAGGACTGTGGTGTGTTTATTTTATTTTCTGTTAAAAATGTGATTTAGAAATAAACACAATTTGCCTTAAGTACCATAGGAAATCACTTCTAGCAAGCTGAATTGAAATCCCGCTAAGTATAGTACCAGGCTGAAAATACTGTTTAGATTTTAAACCCTAGTCAGAACTCAAACAGTCTTCTCAGATGTAGAAAACATTTGGTTATATTTCTGTTGCAGTTATCTTGTGTGTGTGTGCTTCTGCTCTTTCCCATCTGGTTTCAAACCAGAATCAGGAAAGGATTGATAAAATACCATTTCTTTTTCACTATAGTGACTGAAAACAGATTGAAGAAATTCAGATAAATGTCAGAACTCGTTAAAGCATGACCACTTAAATTTATTTATTTTAAGTTGGAAGGGTTGCTGCCAATTAAAATGGCAAATTTACATGCAGAAGTCTATCTATACTGCTTTCTGTGTTGTGTGTCAGGCAGTATGTTCATTTGGGTATGGTAATGGAACAGAAACTAAACTGGAAAAGCATTCACACAGCAGCAGCATATAAAGCACTGACAGCATCTAGTTGCCTGTTTGATAGGACAAGGGGTAAAGGTTTTAAACCAAAAGAGGATAGATTCAGGATAGATATAAGGAAGAAATTTTTTATGGTGAGGGTGGTGAAACTCTGGAACAGGTTGCCCAGAAAGATGGTAGATGCCCCATCCCTGGAAACATTCAGGTTCAGGTTGGACGGGGCTCTGAGCTACCTGATCTGGTTGTAGATGTCCCTCATTGCAGGGAGGTTCGACTAGATGACCTTTAAAGGCCCCTTCCAACCCAAACCATTCTATGATTCTATTTGATTCTGGCTTAAGGTAGTTTTCCAGTGATCTAAGGAAGCGGGGAAAGGTGGAGAAAAAAAGAAGCTACTGGGACAGATAGAAGGATTTTTGAGGAAATTCTGGTTTGTATTTTATTTTTTACAAAAACCTTGAAGTTAAAGTTGCACTAGAAGTTCTTTCATTGATGCACCACAAGTAAGACTTGAAAGTACGCTCCATCAGGGAGAAGGTTTTACATTGTCAGAATGCAACATTACAGGACCTCCAGGTAGCAGGAGCAGGCATTCAGAACTGCATGGTAAAGATGCCCAGGTAACTGATGACAGCTGCCTGGAATTTAGACAACCAAGCAAATATGCAAGGTATTGCTTAGGGTCTAGAAGAAGATATTGCTTAAGGCAGAAGACAACTGCAGATACATGTGACTTTTAAATGGAGCATAAAGGAGAAAAATATCACAATGGAAGCAGGAAAAGCTAGGATGCTGCACCCTCACTGTGCGTTTAAGGCATCATAGCAAGAAGAAATTAGAAGTGTTTCCTTGGTTTTCTCTGGCTGGTTCTGAAAAACAGGAAAATGGTGCTTCTGTTTGACAAGAGGAGGAATTCCTTTCATCAGTTCCATTGATGAAGGCAGTTTTACCACAGTCATCTTAGGGAGAGACTTTAAGCTTTGGTTCTGTTACAAATTGGACTGAAACGGATAGTAACAGTGCAGAGCAATCATGTCAGTTCCTACTTGGAACACAGGATGCAACATATAGATTGTTGACGTGCAATAAATAGCATTAGAGGTGGTGGTGTCAGGATTTATTTGGGGCTCTTTAGATAATGTGGCATGTGGATTATTGGCACAACCGACAGCTCCAGTACTCTGCAGTGTCAAGGAAATCTTGAGCACCCTTAGGTAAGCAGGTTATTGATACTTTATGCTGCACCTGCTCCAGGGAACCCCTTAAGGGCATATCACGATAGTGTGGCTGCATACTAAAGCCCTGTAGTAAAAATGCAGAGCAACATTTTCACCTGGTTACTGTGAAACTGTCTTTAAAAGGTAAAAAAGAAATATTCATCGTTGAAACCTTGTGTTTCTGGCTTCTGCTGGTGCTATATGGACAAGTCATGACCGACTCACCCCTCCCCACCCTAGAAAAGAGGATTTTATTATGGAAATTCAAACAGACCTTTAATTATCACAAGCAGTCAGAGGTGTCACTATAATGTATTAGCTTGTATTTTAAAAAGAATGTAAACCTTTCTCATTGAAAGAGCTTCTCTGTGCTGTTGATATGCTTGAATTTATGCAATGAGGTGGTAAACAGCAAAATCCATACTTATCTTTACCTACACAGGCATTAGAGGTGAGCCCAGAAGAAAGGGGGGAAAAAAAGAAAAGAAAAGAAAAAAAGGAAGGGAGGAAGCAAGGAAGGGAGGGAGGGAGTGGAGTATTTCCTCACAGCTTAGGGTGAGATTAAAGTTCTGTTGATGGCAGAGCTACATGTTGTCTTCTCACCTGGTCTCAAATTCCAGCTGTGAAACAGAAGTGGAAGGTCAACATAGAAATGGTGTTTTATAGTGGCAAACTGAGTTGATTTCCTGAAACCACTCAGGACCAGACCTCTGATTCCTTCAGGATAATTGATTTTCACATAAATGTACATTCCTCACTTTTGTGTGAAATGTACTTGTGGAGTGAAACACTGTAACCTCAAAACCCTTGAAGGAAGTACTGCAACCCAGCTTAGAGATACCAACTTTACTGTGTAGAATGCAGATGTAGTGGATAATTACTTCAGGGGAAGATTTTGAAATGTTTCTATTATTAATGAAGTCTCTAGCTTGTTTCAGGAAGTTAATTGTTTGTTTTTCTGTTAGTCCCACATATTTGCAGTACTCCTGTGTTAGCTACTCTAACTGCACAGATGAGTGAACGGAAACTAAATTTTCTATGGGTACCAGAATAGCACAGTGTAGTTTTCTGTAGATTTCTGTCTTGTCTACTAATGACTTTTGTGTCTAAAATAGTGTAATCCAGCTGAGGCTTTTTCAGTGCTCATGGCATTTGAAAGGTCTTTGCTTTGTAATACCATAGGAACTCATAGTCCAACTTTTACTGCTGCAAAGGCTTTCAGAGGGTCTCATCTCCATTATCAGTCTGTTTTCACCAAACCTGCAGGAATTTCTCTGAGACCTCTGCCTGCTGTCGAATCTAGCAAAAACTAGCTATGAATTGGAATGCTGTTACTAGGACAAAGACATACAGAGTAGAGGAAACTAATTTCAAAGCTGGAAGAACCACTTCACAATCCAGACCTCAAAGGGTTATAGTTTTATGGGCCTTTTTTTTTTTTTTTTTTTTCTTTCATGCTCTGTAAACCTAACTTGTAGTAACTTGCAGGCTCTGAAGCATGCCAGTCCAGATTCTTCTGGTTTCAAGGGTGACATAACTAAGGACTCAAGTGACAGAAACAGTTCTGGAGGCTTTTGTGTACTGGTCTTTACTGGAAAAGTGAACAGCTGTTTTAATTTAGTCCAGCTGTATATGGATCCTAGAAGACTTCAGAGTGGGTGTCTGTGGAACTGCTCCACACTCCCATAGGTGGAGAAAGAATTGGTATAGCAAAGGCTTCTCCTATGTTAGTACAAGGATTAATGGTAGCTGGAGGAACTCTCAAATGATCAGGACCAGGTTCTGTCTTTGTATTGTGACATGAGATAAGAGGCTGAAAGCAACATAGGTGTTTGGTTTTTTCTGTGTATCTGCTAAGGGTTACAGTTAGAGACAGCACTGGATTGAATGGACATTGGATTTGTTCTTGATGTTCTGTGTCATTATCTCTGTATTCCATTGTCTATAAAGTATTCTGAGTATGTTCTCCTTTCAAGAAGAGTGCAAATCAGAATGATATGCTAGGCAAAGAACTGAACTCAATTTCTCATTCAAATCTGTTTTGGTTGTCTCTATTGCCATCTAATAGATTAAATGCACCAAACATAAGCGCCTCAACCTGTTCTTCCCTGAGCCTCTCTGCTTCATATGTATGAAATTGTGTGATGCAAGTGAGAATGCAGATACTCAGTTCTGGGCTAGAGGTCTAATTCTAGCAAGCCAATTGTCAGGATCCATCACCAGAGCATCTGAGTACCTGCTGAGTGCAGGTGTTGTTTTAAGAGTGCCATTAACTCTGTATCACAAATTCTTACCTATATTTTTTTCACCTAGTGTTTTTTTGGACAACAGACTTTTAGACGCTATTACCTGTTTACTTTCGCATAGTATCAGGTTGTGTAGATGGAAAGAAAAGCTAACCAAACATGCAGATATACAACAAGTGTAAGATCAGTTTGAACGGAGCTTACATAAATTGAAATATTCCCACAAAAGGGCTTTAAACTTGCATCTTTGGAAACAATAACATTCACAACAATACTTACTGGTCCCACAATCAGTTGTGCTTGTATAGGTGCTTCTACCTGCACAGCATTCCAGTCAGGTCAGGTTTCCCCGATCTCTTGCTGAGTGGTCTGAGGTGCAGGTCTGGGGCCTCAGCCCTCATTCTGCCAACTCTCACTATTAAACATAGCTCCTGCTACTGGGTCACCTTACTCTCTCAGTTTTGGCACTTAGGGTAGTAAACGTTATGCATGTGCATACAGTGTCAAGTCCTTTACTCAGGGCAGTGCCTCTCGGTGCACAAATGCATATGTGATTAGAATATTTGTACCACTGAAGGGCAGAAACCACTTGATATTCAAACCCTACGTATTCCAAGCAATGCCAGTCCACAGCCAGGTACAAACTTACTTGTGACCTGATGCGATCACATTCTTAGGGTAAGAGAGATATAATGTAATCTCTGTATGATAAGTCTTATCCTAAACACAGTTGATTGTATTAGATGACATGCAGTTATTGGCGTTACAATATGCTGTCCAAACAGTCTGGAACCAACACTAGGAATCCTATATAATTGAAGGGTAGGAGCTCATCAGGAATTGGCATCATAAAGATGAAAGGTCAGTGCTTTAATACACAACTCCCACAGGATGACTTGGGATTTTGCAGCAATATAGAATTGCCTTCTAGGATTAAAAAAAAAAAATATCTATCTACAAGGCAGAGATCCCTAAAAGTAATTTATTGCTTTTGTAGACAAAAAAATCATCAAACTCTTAATCTTAATCTCTGATTGTTTTCTTCAACTCCCATCGTTTAGAAAGTCTTAATCTTTCTGTGATTCTCAGGTTCATCTCTGATACTTGCCAACCTATTATCACTGAATAAACCTGGGAGTAGACCTTAAGAACCCGAATGCCACCTTTAAACATTGTTCTTGCCACTAAACTTTTCTTGTCTACATTCTTCACTTTTGCAATGGTTCTGATCTGGAGCAAAATATGTTTTTTCTAATCAAGTAGTAAATCTGCTCCTGCAAGTTTTTGCTGCTTTGGTTACATAAACATACTTATTCTGTAAATCTGGTGAAAGATGCATCAAAGGAATCAGTAAAGTTTACTCTTCCTCCTTCATTTCTTGCCTTCGCGCTATGAAGCAAACCCCTTTATTATTGACAATTTTTTTTTTGACACTTTCTTGTTGTAATAAATTGTATCCTGACCACACAAGCAAAGAGCACAAAGATGACAAATTGGGAAGCTGGCCTCAAAGTCCATTTTAACCACATCCTTTGAGCTTGTCCTTTTACCTCATCTTTTTTACTGTAGTTGTTTTGGTGCCAAGTGCGTGTTGTTTTTTTGCCAAATATATGTCATTAATTCACAAGGAGTCTATGGTCATGTAGCTGTATAGCCGTTAAGGTGGATTGTGATTGAAAAAGTGGCAGTGGTATGAGACTTTAAAACAGGGTTTTCTATGTGTTTGGTGTTGGGATTTTTACTCAAAGGTAAAAAGGAATGCTGCAATATGCCTTTTTGTTTTATTGGGGGTTTTGTTTTGTTTTGGTTTGTTTTTTTCTGCAAGGGATTAAAAAGACTGAAGAGGAGGAATAAAGCTCTTAGAGATTTTTGTAAGTCAGTAGATGATCAAACTTTAGTTGCTCATTTTTATTCATGTGTATCAAACACATCCCACATAAAATCCTATTTCCAGGAATAATACTCCGTTTGTCTCATAGTACTTAATTGTGAAAGCCCAAGGCCAGAATTTCTACCTAAGTAGTTATCCTTTTGTATGTTTGTTGATGTTGCTAGAGGATATTACTCTGATATCTTAATAGTGAGAGCACAGTAGATGGGCACTGAGGCTTTGAATCAGATTTTTGGTAGCCATCATTTATGCCTTCTATTTCATTTTAACCCCTCATCCAAGAATGGTTGCTATGTTGCAATCAAAGTTATTTTTTGTTGCTGTCTTTAGTTAATCATTTTTAAGCCATGCTGTAACACAATAAGTAAATTTTGCAACAATATGTTTATTATAAGAGAGGGATTATTTGCTTTAGTAAATGTCAATTGCATCCAATACTGCCTCTCTTTTTTTAAAAAAGAGTAAAATATTTTTGCTATTATTGAATGTTGTATGTCTAATTGGTGACGAGCTTTGTCCTCAAATTAAGGCTTAACTCCAGTTATCATATCATTATGTCATAACAGTGAAAAATTATAATTAAGATGATCTGCTTGCCAGAAAAAGTTTGGTATATCATTTAATCTCTTTTATTGGGGGAGTGTTCCCTTCCACAGCCCCTATCTCCTGATCAGAGCTTGAATGATGAGTAAAACATCACAGATGCATGCTGCATTGGACAAAGAACACATGCACGCATTTAAATCATGTATATCTTACTTTTTAGTGATGTAATTGTGAAATATGTTCTTTTTGCATTCATAATTAGGGGGTGGAACAGATGGTGAAGGCTTAGTTTAAAATAATCTGTCATTAAAATAACCTAGCCTACTGGTAATTCTTCACTCTAACTGGAATTTAGGTCAGGGTAACAGGGGTTTTTGCAGCATTGGAATACACTGGAAAGAATTAGGGACTTCATGGATAGTGTGAAATATGAGGATATTCTCCAGAAGGACACAGTAGTAAGACTCCAGTGAATTAAATTTGCCTGTAGTGGGAATATGCAAAAATGTCTGGGACAAAATTCCTCTGACAAATATAAATCCATTTAGTACGATGCATTATACATTAGTGCATATTCGGTCAAAGTGGTAGAGTGGGTTTCATATCCTGAGAGGAAATAACCTCACTTCTCTACAAATACTGTAAATGGCACTTAGTATTTTGGGTTAAAAACCTGTGCTTTACATTTTCATATTATTCTGATGTCAGAGGATATAAATTATAATTATTGGCATTATTATTCAGAGGTGCTGTAGCTAGTGACTTTTGCGTCTGAGTCTCACTTCCTTCGTGTCTACCACATTGACTTGCTGGTATATGACAAAAGAAATCTTGTATCAGTCCTGTCTGGCTAGTTTAGAACAGTTTTCAGGAATAAGAAAACTGTCTCAATAAATCAGATACTTGCATGTCTTTAAAGCATTTATTTTAGTGTTTCCTCTAAGATTTCATTCTTTAACAGCTTTGAAGAAAGCATATAGATTTCAGCATGGTATTATGATAAATCTTCTCGAGGAGGGGCAAGCATTAACATTTGTGTCAGTTCTTTTTCATCTTAATCCAACCTTGGTTAATAATCAGAAAATTCTACATAGTGGGTAAGAAGAAGTAATTAACCCTTTGACCCCAGAATCTTAATTGGCGCCTGTTGAAAACAGTGGGGCAGTTAACAAAAAAAAAAAAAATTAAAAAGTAGCCTGTGGTGATTGAAACAGCATAATACATAATGGTTTTCTGAAATCAAAAGTACTAGGGAACTTCAGCTTTAATCACATTTTGCATAAAACCAGTAAGCGTAGGTTTAAAGAAGTTGCCAGTCTTCCTTAAATTGGATTGAGCTCAAAATTGACATTTGGGCTCACCCTGACCCTTTTTCAACTGCCACACTAGATGGTATAGGACTGAGTTTATGACAGTCAACTTAATTTATAAAAATAAAAAAGAAAGGAAGTCAAGAATATTTTCCTAATGGAGGAAACTCTACCTTTATATTTATGGCCTCTGTTTCAATGAAAATAGGACATGGTATGAAAAAACAGTTACCTTTGCAGACCCTATTTCTGTATTATAGTTGATGATAACAGAGGAACATCTGAACTACAGTGAAACTATTCAGAAATTGGCTGAAAATTACACTGTGATACTCATTTTTAAAAAGAGATTTGAAAGCTAACTAAATCTAGTACCCTTGCATTTGTTGTGTCCTTATTTATACATAGGTAATACGAATTATTTTCCACAGATTTCTCATTAAAACAAAATTGTTTGTAAATAGGTAGGATACAACGGTATCAGATACTGTTCTTCAGTATATAGCATAACCTCTGTTTTGTTGCTTGCCGCCTTCTCTGAAGTCTGCTGCTCTCTTGGCATGCACAAAGGACATACGCTTTATGAAAAATTGAAAAATTTCAACACGCATTACTTAAATAATAAATATTCATAAATAATACCTATGAATAACGAATGAGACAGTCCTTCAGAACTACTGTTTGACCTGTATAAGGAACAACAACATTGTCACAAAAGTGGTCCATCTCAGCCCTTTCATACTGGTGGGAGGAACTGCCTTGCATTGAAGGTGGCTATTTCTCCCCCTGTTTTTGTTGTTGGGTTTTTTTTCAGTATTAGGACTTGCGCTTAGTACCTGGGGCCTTTGTTGTAATGTCTTTGTATTTGGGGCATGGAAGTATTTAGCTGTTCCATAAGCTGTTAATCAGTGGCTTTTTCAAAATATGATTAAGTAAACTCTCTGATTTTGCGCCGTTGAACAAAATGCTGAATTCAGTCAGTATTTGTACCCAAGGATAACTTCAGGGAGGTGGGAAAAGAAATGGAGGAAGAAGGACTGACCATGGCTAGTAGTCTCAGTTGGCATAATTAACTAATTTTATGGCACAGGAAGTGACTAATCATGCGAGAAGCCAAAGGAGTTGTGGGTACGCTGCATTGGCCCAGCCAGGCCGTCGGTGGTGCGTCCTTAGTACCTCCTTTGTAAAACAAGGAGGCAAACGTAAGGAATAGTCTCCCAGAAAGAAAGAGAAGAAAAGGGTAAAGAATTAAAACTGTTTAAATGAAAGGAGAGGATCAGAGTCAATGGCATGGGAAAATATCACGAACTTAAGATGTCTAACGCTTCTCACTTCAACACTTCTCACTTTAACATACTTGCTGATGACTTTCCAAATTTTAACCATGAAGGCTAAAATTTCTTTGTACAGTTTTGTCAACCAGACAGTTTTTTGGGTGGTTTTTTTCCCCACCAAAATTGGATTCAGCCACTTTGAAAACAATACCGAGGAAAACATTTCTGCCTAATCAGTACTAAAAGCTTCCTTTGAACTTTTGTTTCATTAAGAAGCCTGAATTCCTAAATAAGGTGATGTGTAGAAAAGAGGCAGGAAAGCTGTGACTCAGAGAATTAGTCTTTGCTGTTCTTACAACACTCTAGCCAGGTATGCCGGATAATGACACACTAAAGCAGTGTACTAAACAGACCAGATCATAAATGTGCTCCAACTGTATGTAACTCTCTTGAGTAAAAGACCAAGGGGACCACCCTAAAAGCCTGCACATGTGAAAAACTGAGAAGAGGAAAGTTGGTTTTATATGATACACAAATAACCTGTGAAACTTCTTTCCTGAAGATATCATTGAGCCAAGAACATAATAGAATTTAAAAAAAAAAAAATATTTTTTTTTTGTGCACACTAGTTTTTAAAAAATAATTATAAGGAATGTCAGATAACATGGTCATGCCAACTAGTAACAACCTGTGGTTAGAAAGAAACTTTCAGTAGGCTTGTCATTACCTACATAAACATTATGGATATTTCAAATGCTCTTCTGAAGCATAGAGGTACACCGTGTCAGAGCCAGGAAAACCAACCACTGCAGACAGGCCATTAGTCTGATTCAATATGGCAATTTATTGTTGCTTGTGGGGAATGGCGTTCTAGCAAGAACATATATAGGTGGCCAGGGGATCAGTGTGACAGTTCTCAGGTTTATTTCTAACAGAGGATTAAACCAATTTCCTCAAAGGAACATGGGACAGAGCATCAGGAAAACTTAAACCAAGACCTTTAAAGATTTACTCTTCTGATCTTTCTGTGGTGGGGGAAGTGGATAGCAGCAGAAGAAATTATACATAGTGAGGGAGATCAAATGTTTAAAGGTTTTGATTGTCCTTGTATAGATCTAAGTTTGAACTTCACTGTTCCAAATTTTCCACCTGTTATTGATGTTAAAATTCAAGAAACTGATGTTAATCATTTAAAAAGAAATGATGATGATTTATAAGAGGCCATAAATGGCTTGCATAATATAAATGTTTTTACATGAAGGAAATCTATGCAGATTTACATTTTTATTAATTCATAAATATAAATTAGAGTCTTCCTTTAATGCAGTGTCTTTAGTGAGGGTTTGTTTTCCAATATGTGGTTTATTCTTTTTAGAAAACACAGGTTTTTGAACTAATTCCACCACCTAGTACATCAGAGAGAGGTGAACACTTGCCAAAGAAAGCTTCTGACCAGCAGTGTGTTAGAAATTAATCAAGAATAATAATAAAAAAAATTGAAAACCCTCAGAAATCGCTGTTCTGTATATGAAAAGGAGTGAAATGATTACATGACACTGTCATCATATATCTCCATGAAATTTGTGTGCACCTCTTATTTTTTCTTCCAAAACTAGGTTAATCTCTCGCATACTATAGTTATATCTTTACTTTACACATACCTTTATCTCAAGGGGATATTTTGCATGGGATTTTTTGAGCTTGTTTCTTGTTCATACCCACATTTGTGGTTTTTTTTTTTTTCTTATTTTCTGAGTTGTTTTAGCATTTCTAACTTCTGGAATTTTGTGATTTTACTTTTGCAGTAGTGAATGCTTGTTTGTCAATAATCAGCTCCATAAAAAGCATAAAAGTAAAGGCACCTATAGTGTATGAAAGAGAGTTTCTTCCTAGTGAAGATTTGCTCTTATTCCTAGAGGTATATTTCTGTCTTGATGTGCAGTGATTTACTCTGTGTGTCAGTTTAGAATATAGTCCTTTGTTTATTAACTGCACTCATGTTTCAAAAGGTATGCATTAATCTGTGTAGTCCTATTTTGATTTTTGCAGTTGCAATGGAAACCACATCCAAAGACTTGAACCTGTCAAAGTAAAATCTGATCTAGAGTTTTACACTAAAGGGATGAAATTCATAACATTTCTATAGACCTAAGCTGTAAACATATTTGACAGTAATCTGCTGATTGGCTTTGTTTGTTGTCTCACAAAAGGAAAAGGGGGGGCTGTGAAGGGGTGTGCGCGCGCGCGTGTGTGTAATCCTCAATTAATTAACAAATTATTAAGGTCCATAGTGGTTTGACTGATGGTAGGATTTTATTTTCTCTTTTACAGTTTTTGGAAGTGGAAATTCTTTACTTTGATTCTGGGTGATGTGGGGGGATCTTCTTACGTACCATTTGATTGGAAGGGTATTTGTTTTCCATAACTATTTCTTCCCGTAAAAAAATGAACAACATTTTATTTTTCTATATTTCTTCAGTCATGCAAATGAGATAAATTTTATACAGTATATGGCAGATGTAAGCATGACAATAAGTCCTTGAACTTTGGAATACACTCATGCTGTTTGTTAATATGTAGACAGAATATAAAGGAATTGTCTTAAGGATTCAAATTAAAAACACTCGGAATTCAGAACATTTTGCTCAATTTGCTCTGTGATGCCTTTGTTTGAATCTATTTCTATCTGGAATTCAGAATTTTTTATTAATCTATTCACTTTTTTTTTTCCCCTTACTCTGTAGTCCCTGGATGGATTTGTATTTGCACTAAATCAAGAAGGAAAATTTTTGTACATTTCAGAAACTGTCTCCATCTATTTAGGCCTGTCCCAAGTAAGTACACACTTTCAATTCTAGAACATAATTGTGTATGATGCATTCTTCTGTTTATCATTCTTAAAGAAATAATAATTTGGTTTCTGTATTTTGTGTGGATTATTGAATTAGTTATTTAAAATTGCATCTGGTTCACCCTGAGAAGTAATTGAAAAACATAACTGTAAGTATTGGATGTTGAGATAAGACAAACTTGTGCCTGAAAACTTTTTGCCATGAAGGTTCATTATTAATTTATTGAGAACAAATGAAGTTTCTTTTCTCAGTTGTTTTGAACTTTAAACCTCTATACCTGATAGGAAAGGGACACACTAATAGTACTTCCCTTGTGTCCTATTACTGGATGTTTATGGAGTACCCTGCATTATCCAGGGAGCTGACACGATGACAGGGAGTCATTTGGAGTCAAGAAATGCTGAAAGAGACCATTAAAATGTCTTGCAGGGAGGGTTCCAACGAGGACACATTTTGCTGCTTTCACAAATGCTCACTAATATGAAAAGAAAAATTTATAAAATATAATATTTTAATTTTTTCCATTTAATTGTTGAGAACTATTTTTAAAGATTAAAAGGCAGGACAAAAGTGGTGGAAAAGTTGCTTGTTGATACTTATTTCTAATCCTGAAGCATTCAGAAATGTTTAGGAAGGTTAGCTTCTTTCTAGTCGTACTTAGACATGCAGTGGAAAGATTTTGCATTATGACTTTCAGAGTAGGATAATCTACTTCTGTTGCAGTCACCGTGAGGAGAAAAAGAAAAACTGAGATAATATTTATTTCAGCTCCTTTAAATTGGGACCCATACTGCTCTGAGGAGGCAACTATCAGCACTGGCAACTGTCAGTTTTGCTGTACCCCAACAATAATGAAATGGGAAGTTGTAACGTGTGGTGCAGAAAAAGACTAATTTTAAATATTATCTGGTGAGAATCCGAATAGACATTCATTAACTCCTCAAAGAACATGCAAGCAATTGGCTGTAATAAGTTCAGTAATTGTTATTTTGCGCTGGCTTTAGCAAACCAAATGATAGAAATGGAAACAGAGCTGTTTCTAATTCATATCAGTATTCTTGTCTCTCATTAAAGTCCCTCGTTTTGTAATAGACTTTAATCCCTGCCTTAATCTGTTTGGGAGTTAGTATCAAGAATCTCAAATTTTGAAACTGGTGCGCCACCATGTTGCTAATACAGTAAAGAATTGGAACTTTAATGTTTATTATTGTCTTATGCTCATATTAATCTGTTGTATGCATAGTATCCAACAAAGTTTAATAAGCCAGTAAAGAAGAAGGATGGATAATTAGTTTAAGCAGGTAAATGCTAATTAGAAAACTCCTGAAAGGCATCCATTATACACTAGCTTAAAACAAATTTTACAGCCCTGGTTAGTGGTGTAATCCAAATTCTGTCAAGGCAACTGCATTTTCTGTAATTGAGATGTGTATGTTTGCTTTGCATAACAGATGGCTCTGTATGCTTAGACTGATAGCTAGGAAAATAATAATTGCATTATTCTGGCCAAAAGAATATTAGCTCTTGGGTTTTGGCCATTTCAGTCAGTCCTCCTGCCAGCACAGCATATGCACATATATGGATTGGATTTTCAAGGAAATTGATGCATCTGGAATAGTGTGGCCATCTGAAATATCATCTGTTCAAGAAAAATTTGGCTTTAACCCTATGCTAGTCTCTTGTTAAAAATGTTTTCTGCCACTGTCTTTTTAACTATAGGAGCTGGTAAATCTTTCCTTGGTCTGAACTTACATGGTGTTGTTAAGACTACACTTCATCTTGATCCCCATATACATATCAAGCAAGGGTTCAGATAAATAAATCAATTGTCTTTGCATGCTAGAGTATTTGATATATCAGGATAAACGTTTTCTTGCATTCACTACTGAAAGAACTGATGGAAAAACTACCAAAAATCAGAACCAGGACTGTGGATTTTAATACAATAATAGATGAAATTTCCTGAGATCTATTAAAGTATCTGTGATTTTCACTGTTCTTCTCTTCTGTGTTTATGGAGACATTTTGTATTTCTCAGACCTATTGTATTTATATTTTTAATATGTTGTTCTCTTGGTGTAATATTATATAGCTAGGTGTTTTAATGACAAAAGAAATGCTGTACTACTTGTTACTAAATCACTATTCAAAGGTTACTTGTTACAGAAAATATCAGCAAAATATACGTAAAACTACTTCTCATATTAAGCATGGAAATGCTACTGTTTGCACTAAAACAGTCTTAAAATACTAGTGAATTCTGAATTTCTGGAATGGTGTTATGTGATACATGTGGTGTGGCATTTCTTGTACTGCAGGTAAACACTGATAGGTCCCTATCCCTCATACTCCCAACTATATATTCATATATAAACTCTAGGTAATTTTGCACTTCACTGTAAGCATTACATGTACATTATAAGCATTTTTTGATTCATCTTCTTCAAGCGCTGACTTTGGAGTCTCCCTTTCTAGTCAAATGACTTCTTAGTGACTTCATCTTTGGTTGTGGGTTTGGGTTTTTTTTCTAATTAGTATGCATGGAAATAAAATACAATATATTTTGGACTTGCAAAGTAAAATCTCGTGTCTCTTAGCTAAAGGAAAATAGGTCTTGTACTGCATCTCAGCAGGTGAAAACAGTTTTTCATGGAACACAATTTTTGTTTTCTGAACATTGAGCCACTGGTACAAAACAAATGGATGCTGATGTTCGATGATAGCTACAGGGCTAATAGTAAAGAAATCTGATAAAACAATATCTTGGGAGGTAGCCTGGCAATGATGATAATAAAGTTACTCTTGGCAAAAATAACAATATATTTGAACAGTAAACAAAAATTACAACAAATACTCTTTTGACATTACAATGACTGTACCTTGCATGTAGACACCCATAGATATATGTTTTGAACACTCTATCTTCCAGCTAAGGCTAACCAAGAATTTTAAGTTGGTTTGGCAGACATAGATTTTAGAGCACACCGTGGAATTGCAATCAGAGCAGTTTCTGAGAACAGAGATGTATTTCAAAGCAGAGAGAAAGACACAAATTTAGCTGAAAACAATGAATGAGACAAGGAAGAGAATAAAAGCAACAGAAATGGTCCAAAATCTCTCAGTTATATCCTTAATCTGTATAAAATGTCATAGCTTAATTATACTTGGACCAAGTTAAAATAGTCCAAGATACTTTCAGGTATTCAGCAGTTTCAGGAACTGTAGTGTTTGTTGGAAGACCCAGACTTGTCTAGAAACATGCGGTACAGCCAGGATTTCCTCCCTGGGTTGGACAACATGACCTTTCTTGGTGTAGCTTACCCTTTTACCAATACAAACAGCCTGTTACCGTGCACCTCTGTAGTAATGTAAAAATGTTTTTTCTTCATTGATATCTATTCTCTGACATTTCCAAATCAGCAGGTAATCTTTGATATCAGGATAGCTGCCATCTTTTTCCATACCCAGTCCCTGATTTCCTTTTTAAATTGGCATGAGATTTCAAAAGTAGATGGCTAAAATGAGTCACCATATCTGGACACTGAAGAGGCACTTTAACCACTCCTTCACGCACTTAGAAGTCAGTAGCAGTGCTTACCAAAGAGATTTCAAAATTTTTTGCAAAATTTCTGTTTGAGTCTTAGGCCAAAAATATGCTGAAACACAAATAGCAACAAATAGGGAGAAAAATCTGTCCAGAACAAAGGATAAAACTTTCAGACCTGCAAGGTTTCAGGGTCAATAGAAAATATTATGGGCTGATAAGCTGGCTAGGATACCTTTCCTTTCAGGAAACAAGTTCTTAATCACCTTTCACCAGCAGTTATGCTCAACGAGGATATTATGCATTTTTTCCCCTCTGTGAGGTCCACACCTTAAAGTAAAGTACATCCTACCTTTGCTCCTACTTGTTCAGGACACAGACCAGGTTTGCAAATTGGCCTGTTGAAAAGAGAGCTCACTAAAGAGGAGCAGTGCAGCTGCAGGCATAACAAGAGATAATAAAAATTAAGAAGGAAAAATAAAAGAATAAATTGTTGAGATTTTGTCCTTTTTAAAACAAAGCAGGCAAAACCAACAGGTATATTACATGTGTACTGCGTTACTAGTAGCATAACCTGTCTCCTTATTTTGGCTTTCTGTGCATTTGTTCTATGAAATGGCAAATAAAATTATAGCTACAGCACACAAGTACAAGGTCAAATAAATGACAGTACTCAGTCTATTTGTGAAGCTATTCTGAAAAGGAACCATGGTGCCAAATGTGGTTTATTTGAATAATAAAGAAGAATTAGATTCCCCTGATAACTTGGCTGAGGGCCAATAAATCACTGGAGGTTAAGAATGCTTTGCAACTGCCATGTATTTCTTTTTCTTTTACGAAGCACAAACCTCAACTACTATGCTCTACCTGTTTTTCAATGCAAATCAAGTTGAGGTTAGTAGATGGTTAAAAGATTGCTTTTGTGCTCTGTTTGCTTAAAAAATAACATAAAACAATCTTGACACTTACATTCATTCTGTAAGTTCTACCTGATTTTCCCGCTGTACCTTTATCTAAATAAATAATAAGAGTAATGATATTTAAAAAATCAAGCAAATAAATAACAACAAAAGCCAGGAATTTCACAGGAAAACTACCAGTTTTTAAGCAAATCTAGACAATAACCAATTGAGAGAAGAGCTTGCTTTTTTGCTGTTGTTGTTGTCGTCGTTATGTTCATTTTCGGAATTTAAATACTACTATGTAAGAATGAGAATTTCCACTCATTTAGTATATTGGTGCACTAGTATTGATAATTTTTTAACACTTTGTCCCCTTTAAATATTAGTAGAAAAAAGCCTTGGAAATTCTGTGTTGGTCATGTGTTTTTAAAGTTATTTTCCTTAATGTTCAGCATAAGGAACTTCATTTACTCTTATGCTAAGAAAAGTGAGCAAGGGAGGAGTTCTACTGAAATAAAGCAGCTCTGAAGATTTTGAGAGCAGTAAGAAAATATAAGTATCAAAATAATTCAGAAACAGTACAAGGCACAGTGGCACATTATCAATTTACAACATTTAAATTGATAAATGCTTGGTGGTGAAGGCCTACAAGGGCACTTTGAAAAGCAAATAGCGACCTGGTGAAGAAATTGATTTTCCCCCCCCGAAAATGACTGCATGATGCATCATTTGACTGCATGCTGTCCAAGTGCTTGACAGAGATAATCTCAGCAATCCCACGGGTGACCTTATCGTTCTCACCAGGGCAACTTTGTCTAGGTTCTGACTTTGTGCATGTCAAGGTTTCTTCAGGCAGGATCCTTGGGGGGAAAAAGTTCCTCTGTTCGATCCAGATATTGAACCACTCTTCAAGGCACTACCCCCACCCCCACCCCCCGCCTCAAAAAGGCAAGCTTGTTTCTTTTCTTCATAATTATGAATGAACCGAACAAGAGAAAATATCTACAGACACAGTATCTTTGCTGAAGCCATTATTGCCTTTTCAGTGTGGCTTAGCTTAGCTCTTAAAGGAGAAAGGATACCTGCCATTAGAGGTTATCAGACACAACTGAAAGGTTCCAAATTGTATGGCCCTCTTCTACATAACAGAAATATCCTGCCCACTTGCTTTCTGGCACTTGGTGTTCACAGCTTCATTGTGGCTCAGGGAAAGATTTTGCCATTGTCACGGTGCCTAATATTTTTTTATTTATGCCTTTTTTTTTTTTTTTCTTAAATCCTTATCCCAACCCAAGAACTTTTAAGGCAACTCAAGTGCAAATGACAAGCTGACAGAAGTCCTGAACATCAACATCAATATACATAATTTTGCATAGACACTCTATAACAACCTTCACTGTATGGTCTTGAAGTGATCCAAATCACTTAGCCTGTTTTATCTGGTTATTATAAAACTGGCTTTGTCTAGCACAGAGGAATATGTTGCCCAAACTGTGAAGAATAAAGGCATTTAAAGATTTGAAGGATTTTTTTAAAAGTACTTTATATAACAAACAAACTGGTTTTCATGTGCAGTTAGTAATTGTTAATTATAATTACTGATTAGGAACCCATTCAAAGCAGCAAATGTTATGCTCTGTTTGGTACCCCAAAGCTGCTTTACCCACTGCCTTTGACACCCACAGTTCACCATATTCAACCTCTTTTACCTCTTTCTTTCATCCACAACATTAATTCTGAGTGAACAAGACGTGCTTCCTTGCTTTTGACAAGATTTGCTGCAGTCTCATGCGACAAAAACCCAACACTCATTCCAGATTCAGAAAGTAGGATTTATAACAGCATTTTAATTTAATGTTGGATGTCGAACATATAAAGAGATCACAGTAGTACTAGAGCTGAAAATTGATGCCTTTTTTATTAGTGTCCTCTCAGAAGTGGGTGAGCCGCTGTTTGTGCAATGGAGCACAGAGCACCACAGTCAGATGAATGAGGATATGCTATCTGCAAGGAATCATATTTCAAACCACTGTCTGCTTCTATTGATGTGCTCAGAGTTGAAAGGTTATGCTAGTAAATGCCATCAGAATTTTCAGCATTAGAAATCTGTGGAATAATCCGCTGACTGTCACTTTGTAGTCAGTCCAAATGCAATATATAGTGATGCTTTACTGATTTTTTAAACTTGAAATTAACTTATTATTACCGATCACGTTGTTTTGCTTATTCTTCTGTAGTGTGTTTAAATACTGCCAACAGTATTGTCTTATAGGCTCCGCTGAATATAGCTCTCTGTTGAGTTAACTAAAGGAATCCAGAATGTCATTCTACATGAGAATCATGTTCCACTTATTTATTCTTTTGAACATATTTTACCAGCCATTGAGGCTGAAACATTGAAAGCCTTTATGCAGAAGGGATTCGCTGGTTAAAATGAATCACACAGATTCTCCGTGCAATAAAATATAGCCTCATTGGTTTAACGCTTGAAAGCTGAAGACTTTTCATGTCACTTAATAATTTCTAGCATTTGATCTTAAAAATAAGATTTTGATAAGGTATTTCCGTTGCAATTGTTAACTCTTTCCAGTACTAAATAAGAGTGAGAACATTAACAATTGGACCATTTGCTTTCTGGTGAATGCAACATTTTCAGATTGCTTTAAGAAAAATGTCTGGGAAAAATGGTTAACACAATTCCGCTATTTTACGTTTGTCTTTCCTATAAAAGCAAAGACAAAGGGTTTTCCTGAATTAACATGCATATTATCCAAATTAGTTACAGAGTACTTTGGCTTCTTTTTTGCATTGCATTGTAACATGTCTGTGTGGAAGTTAGAGAATATTCTATATATAGTCACTTAGTAAAACAAACAGCTGTGGAATAATAGGGGAGAAAAACAGATACTGGTAGGAAACATACAAATTTGGCATAAATATATTTTCCATGCTATCCTGGCACATTAGAGATGGGAAAAAAACCCTCAAAAATTAAGTGAGTATTTTACGTCTGAAGAGTAAGGTCAAAAACTCATTCTATTGGTGAGGGATCAACATTTAATTTCAAAAAATAAGTAAATTATAATTAATAGGTTTTGATAAATAGTAAGGAAACGTGCTTTTGAACACTTACAAGATGCGCTGATTCTAAAGACTGATTCTCTTTTACATCCCTACTTGAGTCAGGACAAGAGAAAAACATAACTCAAATATTCTGTGATGTATGAAATGATTCAAGATGCGTAGCAGTGAAACAGTATAGGTTCACTCAACAGAATTCTCATTCCGAGCATTTCAGAAAGGGTGGGTCAGGCCACAGAAAACTCAAAGACTGGCTTGAAGTTATGAAATAAATAAAACAGTGCCTGTATATATTAAAACCACAATCACTGAATGGATCTTGGTTAAAAATAACCCTGAAAAAATTAAGAAAAAAACCTATTTTAAACTCAGATCAGTGCAGTTCTATCTTCTGCTGCAAATCCTCACTGGCAAATCTAGCAGCCCAACTAAGGGGTTGCTTACGAAAACACAAGATCAGGAACAAGCAGCTCAGAACAAAGATAGGATATTTGTCTTGATTTGGTTTTGCCAGCATCTTGTATTATTACAGCCTTGGTCAGGCCTTTACTTGCTCTGTTTTCAGGCAGAGTTAACAGGAAAATCATCTTTTGGGAAGAGAGGATTGGTAAGAGAGGAGAAACATTCCAAAATCTGTGGAGAGAGCCTTCACTGCAGAGTTGGTGTGGGATCTAGCCAAGAGAACCTCCAAGTCAAAGGCTGATGGTACTTAGTCCCCAAGGTTTGTAGTGGAAATTCAAGACAATCACGTCCTTGTGCTATTGGCCATCCAGTGCTAATCTCTCTTTCTGTCACTCCTCATTCATCTGCAGCATTAAAACAGACCTATGCTGCCTTAGCATTTTAACTTCATGTTGCCCTGTATTTCTTTCTGGCATTTGAACGAGGATGCCATCCAAGAGATCCTCTGCCCCTGTTTCCAGTTGCACAGAGGCTGACAAAAGCTTCCTGGCAAAGATGCAACATGAGAGGGAATGTACCCAGGTTGGTTTCTGTGTTTAGTGGACAGGCAAAAAGAGCACCAGAAAACTTGTCAGGCTTACTGTGAACCCATACTTTATCCTAGTTGCTCAGCTGAGTCCCTCAGCAGCATTCCCATTAGAAGTTCTTTCAGCTGTTTGCTCATACCTTCAGACCTACCTGCATTCATACTGAGTAACCCAGCTCCCCTTGGAAGTTACTATTGGTCTCATGGCACTGCCACAGAAGGACCCTCTGCAGATGAATCCATAGAAAAGCCAGGTTAATGCCCTGTTACAAGCTATGCCATCAGGATTTGCCATCAGGACCCATCCCAGCACACAGCATGCTCTAGCCATGCTGGCAAAGCCAAAGACAGCTATGCAGCAGAGGTACTTCTACTGGCCACCTGATGAGGCAGAGGAAAACTAGGACTATGTTTTCCCTTTCAAAAGAGTGATGAACCTCCTTTGCCCAGAGTTAGAAATGTGACCTCTCTGGTGTGAATGGACAGGAGGGGGAAGGCAGAGAGGAGGCATGGCACACCGCCCCTGCTCAGCAGCTGAGTCAGGGGTGCGAAGAGACATGCTGCTTCTTCCTCACCAAGCAAAATACATTTTGCCAACCCTTGATATTCAGCGCTCATACTTCAGCATCAACTCAAGTAATAAGACTGGTTTCAAGTTACTAGGTATATGAAAATGATATTTTAAAGAGCTTATTGACATTCTGGGTTTTTTGCAGCCTTTAGGGCTTTACATTGACAACTCTTCTTTTTCCATTGGCCACCACAAATGCTAGAAGTTTACTTTTTTATTTAAGAGGTGTCTGAGAGTTTGGGGGAATATCATGGTTCTACAGCCAGGCCTTTGAAGCTACAATCAAACTCACATGATTGGCAATAAAATTGTGAGGTTTGGCAACAGTAAAATAGAAAGGGGAAATACTGGCTCATTTCTCTAGCTGAATGGGATCACATGGATCTATAAACTAATATGGTGTATCATGCTCATACTGCATTCCAGATAACTTTTAAAGCCTTTGCATTAATAAATCTGGCCTTGTACTAATAAAGCATATGACAGAATTATTACCTATATTAATTATTTTGTGTTTAAGATTCTGTCTTTGGGTCTTTTGGGTAACATGAGTATTTTCTAAGCTGAGTACTGCTGAATTAGGATGTAGGCACTACAGTGAGGTGTAGTCTATACCTTTTCGTACTGCATTTCAGAGAGATGTCTCTCTTGGGACAGCACTTATTCATGCATAAGTAGTAAATACAAAGCCATATACACTCCTGACATTCCTTGAATGACAATGGAGCTATCCATGTGTTCTTATTGAGCTTCCTTAACATATGCATAAAAGAGATGCGATGAATATTGTAAATGTATCTCTTCCACGTATTGAGGCAGCATGTACGAGTCATGAATTAAAGTTTGTAGGAAAAGATGCTTCACTTTTTAAAACTCATTAATGTCGTTGGAGAAACAGTAGCTTTCCCTCTTGTGTTTGTTTCTCCCAACCTGAGTCCAATCCACAGCCTGTAAGTCAATAAAAATATTTCAGAGTTTTTTGAATAGTTCTTATTTGACTATATATTGTCAATATGGTGCTTATGTTACACTGGGAATAAAGAGATTTTCTGGAAGTTACTGAGCAATCCCTGTGTCCCTATAAGCATCTAGTACTTGGAATAAGAATGACAGTTTGATTACTCTCTTTTTGTTCCCTAAATTGGTTATAAATTGGTTGAACATTTTAATATATTTTGATCACATGATAGCTTGATTTCTTTGTCCTGTCTCCAAATGTATTTATTCAGATTGAGTTAACCTGAATCAATATTTTGTTAATGCCTTTTAAAGGATTCCTACCTTAACTGTAAAAGCTATATACTTTATTTACGGTGACTTTATTTGTTGTGTAGATGAGGTAGTGTCTAACCATTGACAAAGATGCATTCCAAAGACCTGACAATCTTCAGTGGAAATACGCTTTTTCTACTGTGATAGGTACGCATTTGATTAGTTGCATGTTTGGGAGGGGTGAATAATCATGATATTTTTATTTTAAAGCCATCTGTTTCCCATCTTTTCATTCAGTCTGTCTTCCTTGTTAGCTCCCAAATTCAGTCTTGCTGTATTGTTGCTTAAGTGTACAGTGCCCTCCCATCAGAAGGCAGTTCATGGGAAGAACTGAAAATAGAAAATAATACAGTCACTGAAATGCACATCAGCAAATTCCAGTTTCTAGAGAGTGCTCCAGTGAGATGGGCTTTTCTTTCATGCTCATTGCAAGTTTAAGGATTTATCCTTCCTGAATTTTGGCAGAAATAGGTCTACAGAACGAATTTCATACCCTTCAAATTGGACAAGCTGATGAAGGCTATTGCAGATGTTTTGTTTGTCTAAACAAAAACAATTCCTTAATACTTATTCTTTTCTCCTTTCTTGATATCATTACACTCCTCTTGGTTTATGTACACTTGTGACTGTGAGGAAAGATCTTATGCATTTGATGGAAGGCTACTAAGATGCACAGACATAAAACTAATTATGCTTATTCCATTCAAAGTGGTTAGGAGCTATTTAACTGGTATACCTAATTTGGACAGTGATGTTGCTAGTTCTGACACAGTCCAGTCTGCATTCTCATGATGTTCTGGTGATAAATCGCTGCAGACTAGCAAAGACTGCAATCTCCCTAGTGAGGGTGCAAATTCATGTGAAATAATAAGGGAAACTGGACAAAAATCCCAGATATAAAAACGTAACTTTTACAGCTTGTTAATTAAAATTGACATTGGAGGGTTTCAAGAGACTCGGAAAGGACACTGCCATTTTAATATGTTTTGAAACCTTTTCAATTGAGCAGACAAGAAAATCATGTAATTACCGGAATTCATTCAGCTCTTCAGTAAAAACACAAGCCTTCAATCTTAAATAGCATTTGTAGAAATTAAAGAAGCTAAACTGAAGATATTTCTAAAATGTCACAACTGCTTTGTGATACTAGAAGATATGGACTATCCCTTCATTATCATCTAGAACACCTGGGAAGGTGCTGTGAATATAACAATGTCTTTTAAAATAACTGTAAAACCCAAAGATTTAAAAGGAGATTATACATACACACTTACATTTGCTATTTTGAATCAAGTTGTTGATGTGTGATATCCTTTATAATGGCATTAGCACCCATGTCACAGCAATATCATAATTTGCATATAAACAATCAGCATAATGGAATGGAAGTATAAAATTCAGGGATTATTATTATTTTAAATAAAACGCTTACCTATCCTGAAATGCAAATATTTATTCCGTGTGTGTATAATTATAATATTCCCATGAAGCTGATAATTCTCTGATTCTCTTTTATAGTCTCATTTAACTTCTATTTATTCTCTTGTATCTGTGGTCTTCATTCAACACTGGACATCTTAGTGAGCTGTAATACAGGGGTTTTTTTGGTTTTAACCTTCAAAGGAATTTAGTTGAGCAGATGCTACATTGAACTAGTCAGAGTAGAAAGGAAATGATATGGCTTTTAAAGGGCACATCTAGCATATCTACTGGGCTAAAGTAATTCTGGCAATGCTTCAAAGGATATAACTTTTGATGGTAAAGTAGGTAGGCTACAGAATGAAATCACATATGGCAAGCTGTCAAAGTCTTCCTACACATTCAGTACATTTATATAAGTGCAAATGGATGCTGCTTAGATGGAGTCCCTAGCAATTTCCTGTTAAATCTGCTCTAAGATTATCTGATATTATTTGACTAAATTATCTGTGTAAAAGCTGAGGACAACTTTTATGATCAAATATTTAGAAATTAGTTTTTTTCTTTTTGGCAGATAACCTGAAATATGAACTGCAATTGTATTAACACTTGAAAGCAAAGGGCTTTCAGTAATAGCAATTATATCAAAACAGGGATAATGAATTGCTGTATATCAACTTGAAGAGGACGTATTTATAGGTCAATGATGTCAATAGCTATAGTTCTCATAGACACCTCATCCTTACCCTTTTATTCCTTGCTAATGCTAAGCAGACACTGTTTTAACTTTTAATGAGATTGGTGACGATGAGAATCTCATTTTACAATGGAAGGAAATACATAGTTTACAAGGGATGGGCATTTTTCACCTTTCAAAATCTAACAATAAAAACTTACCCTTTTAAAATGCTATCAGATGATGATTAGCCATCCCCCTTCCCACGTAAAAAAAAGAAACAAAACAAATCCAAATTGTCGTACTTATTACAAAGACAAGCTTTTTAAGCTTTTTTTTTTTTTAATATTTTTTCAGTTGTGTTGAATAATGTTCTAGTATAATAACAAAATGCATGACGCATTACAGATGCATCTCTATAGCTAGGATTATATATATATATATATATATATATATATATATATATATATATATAACACATCTCTGTGTGTGAATCTTTATGGGACTGTATCATTGAAAGAGGAGTCTTAAGGTTATACTGACAAGTTCTTTACCTCTGTCCTTCACTGTCCCGCAATAGTCGAAAGTAAGGAATGTCCAGCTGCAGCCTTACAGCCCTGAGCAAGTTCATTTGTTCTCTGATTTTGGGCCATGGGCATCCTGAAGAGCTATGGTAGGCTGAAGCATGTTTAGTTTTACTGGGGGATGGTGCGGTGTGCTATTGGCTGTTGAAGGTTGGAGTCTGTTTGCCAAGGATGAAGTCTACTGAGATTTGGCCATTGAAATGTAAATATCTCGAGGCAGACCTTTATATTCGTTTGGCCCCTCTCTCACACTTGTGTGTGCCGGCAGCATGTGCTCCCATCACAGCTCTGTGGTTCCTTCCCCATCCTGAGACTCTGCATCCCAGCCATAGGTAATCAGCCCATCAAGTTATCCACATCTTGCAGGATCCAAGAGCACCAAGACCAGAAGGGTTCAGAAATACACAAGATCCAAGAGCAGGAAAGGAGTTCAGAAATGCACAGCTTTGGTGAGGTGCCTGTCTCTTATTTGGGACCCAATCCTTCAGCTGCAATATCATACCAATACCTTAATCATGTGGGTCACTGTACAGATCATACCCTTGGCCCCTGATCATAAACATGGAGTATTGTAGATTGTAGAAGTAAATAGAGAGAGAGAATGTTTGTATCGATCTATTTAAGCTGTGGTTGCTCGCTCAGTGGCATATGACTCGGACAAATTTCAGTGCATTTTTATTGGGATGGCAAATAGCCTCTTGCTAGTATAAAGGCAACTCCATCTGCCAGTTCTGAATCCATTTTCTGATAGAAATGGGAGTGTGATGACTGCTCAAAGAAAATCTTACTGCTTTAACATGAGTGGGAAAAAATGCTGTTGTGTCTAGACTGAGCCTTAGCTGAAATTTTCTAAATTATTTAGTCTGAAACAGATGTGTGTCCTGTAAAAATTTATTCTAAATAGTGGTAAATTTTACAATGTGACAAGGAACTGAAAGAGCTGAAAACAGTTTTCTGAGTGGTAAGTGTTAAACAATGATAACAAAAGGCATTGCTAAAAGTTGTAATAAAATAGAGTATGAGTAGAAGAAAGGCTGAATATGTCATAACAAAGGCTTGGATCCTGCAAACACGCGTGTAAGAATTCTCATTGAAAGCTGTGAAACTAATGATGTGTATAAAGCTATTCAATTAAATCTGTGAGGGACTGGAGCTTGGACTTTTGAAGTGTGTGAACTCTCATTAAAATCAGTGGCAGTCTCACCAAAAGCAAGAAGTTCTAGAGAGAAAAATGATGACCAAACCCATACATTCAGAATATTTTGATTTTTTCGGTAGGGAAAACACACTGATATTGTGCTACCATTTTGTTTCTTTATGCCCTGTTTATCTCTCTATACACCCAAAGTTGATCAAAGGTCATGTGTCTCTGCTTGACTGTTTTACCAGTCAAACATGTGAAACTATGTGTGCTTATAAAAGTAGGAAATGGGGCTCAATGTTTAATTGATTTGTTATACTGAAAGAAATTACTCAAGTCTATAAGTGCCTTTTGATGCATATATTTAAAATATAGACATATACCATCTGAATTTTAGAAACCTTAACTAGACGTCTAAAATAGGAGCTAAGATTGAACAATAGCCCCTTACCCAGAAAACAAACCAGGGAAGAATGTGTCAAAAACCATCAGTCTCTTGTTGGCCCCATGCCAGGAGAACAGGCAGATTTCATATTGAATTGAAAGCTCAGCATATTTGAATGTTTCGGCCTCAGCTGTGACAGGACATTACATTTTAAAATTCAGCTCTTTACTTAAAACAAGGAAGGTTTCGGTGTTTCTGTAGATTACTGTCCTAGAAGTGGTGTGTAAGGGTAGGCAAATGAGAAACAAACATACCCCAATGCAAATGTGATTTTACAAACCAGCTCACTACAGAGTAGAAACTTGATTATCAGTGCAATATACCCACAACTTGGAAAGGATCGAGTTTGACCCCTTCCCTTCAGGAGATTCAGATTTATACTACGCAGATGCAGACAACTGAGTCCAAATCCACTTGATGTTATCCATATAGTAACAAAAGGTTTCCTCATGGGGTAAGAGCTTGACACAGTCCTCAAGCAGAAATAACCTAGATTAAACAAATTATCACTGATCCAAAATATAAACACTTTGTTTCCATTTTCTGCTTTGGCTTCACAGTGAGCAGCAACCATGAATTAAAAAGTGTGGGAATTCCCTTCAAATATCATTGCTCTATGGTATGTTCTCTCTTCTCCCAGAATCCTAGACAAGGTGCTCAGAGTGGCTCTGTGTGGTGAGAGCTGAGGAACAGAGATAGGCAAATTGAGGTCCAGAAATCACCTGCTTCTGTTCATCTTGTGAATAAATGAAACCAGGGATATGGCCATGAGGGAAATCTGAAATGCTGGTGTTATCTTTCCTGATACCTGCAGTCATGTGTAAGACACAAGCACAACTAAAAATAGCAGAAATAAGTCAAAACTAATTGCTACATAAACACAGTTGAATGGAAATGGAGAAAGGAATGATAGTGCTGGTTCACATCCTGTAGAGGAGGCTTTCTCTCTCACAAACAGATGACTTTGGAAGCCACGCTGCAGGTAGTTTTTCATTCTTTGCTGCTGATGCATGTGTTCTTTTCAAGATTTTACTTAATAGTCATATGGTGTGATTTCCAGCTTCCAGCACGTCACACACAACTATTCTTGATTTACCTCCATTTGAGCTGAAGGATCTACCTCAGCAGTAAATTTCATCCACTATGTTAATTTTTTGAAAGGTTGTTACAATAGCATGATGTCCTTCAACCTCTATGATAACATTAAGGCTATTCTCTCTTTGTAAGAGAGAATGGATTCACATATTACAAAAGTAAGGCATCTATTGCAAATAACGGAGTTTTACAATAGGAGTAAAGATAAAATTATTTGATTTTGGTTCTCTGATCAGCTTCTGGAGGTTCAAAAAAAAATAACACATAATGGTCACTTATAGAAAAGAGTTTAATTATTTACGTATATGCTCAAAATTGTAGCTACTGAACTTCACCTTGAACGTTATCTGTATGCTAAGGAGAACAGACTTCCATCTCTCGAGGCTGTATTACATCTTTGGATATGTTTGTTTTACCTATATAAAATATATTTTCACAGCCTTTTCACAATATGCTTTTTGGCATGTCATGTTTTGCACATATTTAAATGTGTTAAACAAGGTCTGATATTAAAAGTAGTTAACTGGAGACAAATACTCCTTTTACATTACAGAGCAATTATGCCTGTTGTTGATAGGAGATGTGACTACAGCACGTACTGCTTGTGAGAATCAGGTTTTACATTATGTGTCATAAACTGTACAATTTATAATTTTATATGAAATAATGGACTTGATTGTTTTATTATATTTCAACATAAATTTTTCACCCATTTCAGTTCAAGTAACATTCTCACAGAATACAGGTTTTGTGCTGATATGATGTTTCCTAGCTGTAGGCATGGCCTGTCCCTACTACTGGCTGTAATTTACTTTTTGGTCTCTGTCGCCTTGAGCTTGCCTTCTGACTAGTTTGTTGAATGATGTGCTAATCCATTATATTTTTCAGACAAGTGTATCGACCAGTATAAACAGACTGGAGGGCACAAACCTAAATGAAAGCTATACTTCCTTGAATCATTTAAAAAGCTCCTGCAGTGGTGGCAGTGCAAAATAACTTTCCTCTGTACATTAAATATAAACAAGAAATTTCAATAAATAAAATTAAGATTGTGGGGAGAGGGGTGGAAATGGAAGCTTTGTGAGTACATTATGCTGCTTTTCACATGGCCGTATTTAGTTATAGGAAGAGACAGGTAATGGTAGCCAGCCACTTGAGAATGTGCTTCTAGATGATAAATTTGAAACTGAGCCTTAAGCCCTGCATTACCTGCCATTTTCCATTGTCCAGATACTCTCACAACACATGATACATGTTTGAAGTCATGTACTGTATTGAAACATTTTTATACAAATAAAGAATGGAGAATAACCTCACCATGGAACTGGCAAAACCGAGGGCAAAAGATGCAGCCTTCTGATCTTTTTCTCTATAGGAGACCGGTAGAATCCAATAACTGGTCATGAAAAATATCCTCAGGTAATTTATCTTAAAAAGAAATATCAGGAGAGTGGGTGACTTCTCAATTTGTACAGCTGGTGCCAGATACTCAAGTTCCCACCTGTCAAAAAGTGAATTAAAATTACAATAGCAACAGGAACTTTTGGGTAGTAATTCAAATCTAATCTGTGCGCGCAAGTGATATTATGGAAAATGATGTTTTTCAATTAAAATTACAACTCTACAAAACTGTAGTAATCCCATGATAACAAGAAAGAGGATCATTTTTCCTTCAAGGCACATTCGATTCATGTTGCATTTGGAAATAGTTAAGCTATGAATTACTAGAATTTCCACAGACTTAAGTGTGACAAACTTTAAAAAAATCATTCCCTGTATCTCTCCTGAAACGGAAGATTCCAAGGAAGAGAATTAGATGTTTCTCTCCTAAAGGAAATATTTTCTGATGTTTTTTCTTTCAATTTCAGCTTTAGTTGCAGTAGGTTGACAGCAAAACTGTCTGATTTGTATTTAATAATTCACTCCTAAGGTCTCCGTGCAGTTTTATATCACAGGTTTCACTTTCTTAACTTAGCAGGCAGCTATTATCTACAAGTTACTAAGAGAACTGTGAGGCTTAACAGTCATTAAGGCATCATATACACATTTCAGAGATCTGGCGTTATGCATTTTCCAATGAATTAAAAGCCCAAAGTTCCCACCCTTCGCAATCACAAATGCATCAATGGTGTAAGCATTTTTATCCATTCTGAATCTGTGTTTAGGTTATTGCTCTTGAGCTGATGATGTTTGCATGCCTACTTTTTCCAAGAAGAGAAGCCTCATGAGTCTTGAATTTATATCATGAAAACATGATATAAATGACTGTTTGGCCATTAACCTCAGCTTAGAACTAAACCCACATTTCTCTCCCGCTCCTTTTTGCTGTTCCTGTCTCTCTGAGCAGCGGCACCACTAAAGCTATGGCTGTAACTGTTTCACAGTCAGACCAATCATGATCGTTACCAGTAAGGCTGCAGAAACTGGAAGCAGCAAGAAAAGCTTGGGTTTGTCAAATAGTCAGAAAGCATTTTTACGGGGTTCTGATGCATCTATACTTTTTAAGTTCAGGTGAGTTTTTTTCGGGGGGGGGGGGGGCGGGGCGTGTCTTATTTTTGTATTCCTTTCATCTTGTAGAGCTGTTTTCACAGGTTTATTTGCATGAACAAGATACTAGCAGGTGTAGTCTTTGCAAATTCAGCTACTGTTGTTTTAAACAGTATCTGATGGTATTTAGAAAGCTTAGTTTGAAACAAGCCTTACCTTTCTGACCATTTCTTCTGAGTCCATGAAGCATTTTTTAGTCATCCTTCATATCAAAATATCTGCACCTTATCAAGATCAAAGCTGTCCAAACTTGACTTTGCATCTACACAGATGGCTGTAAACATGACACAGGAATATTACTTTGGCTTCACTTGACAGAACTGGAAATTGTACATGCAGAACTATCCAGAATTTGCAGAAAATATTATTCTTAAGTTTATTGTTTATCAATGAAGCAAAGAGCTTAGAATTAATACCCATCTATGTCAGTTTAAAAGAAAAATGTGTTATTTGATCCATTTCAGTGTCTTATACAGAGAAATTGCTGAGCAGGAGATGATTGCTGTACAGGAGGAGGAAGGGAGTGCTTGTAGGTTTTTCAGCCAATTCTAAACATTTTTGAAATAATGTATTCATAGCTAGTACATGCAATAAATAATATGCACCATCATTAAAGCGGGGGGGGGGGGGGTAGTAGAGGCTTGGCCTTATAAATGACAGCTTTCTAAATAAAATAAAAATTCAAAAAGGCAAGTATACTCTTGAAATCTTTATTTCAGAGCATATGACTTGAAGCATGATGTGTAGAAAACAATGTTTCCTTTATGTAGCTCCATCATTTGCATAGAAGCTTGCTGGTTTGTAAATTCCAAGAAGCATAAATATTGATATACCATGCTTAGCTTCCCACATACCTTCAGTTTGGTTTTGTCTAAATTACGGAAAGGATGGTACAACTGTGTGCACTGTTTAAAGGCTTGTTTCTTTCTAACCTCTGCTTTCTGAAATCGTTGCTATTCAGGTTCTTCCTCCTCACACCCCGCCTCCCATCTCCATGCAAGCATGCACACAAACACATATATGCACACTCCACTCTACCTACCTGTGTAACAGTTTCTAAATATTCAGCATCCTGTTTTATAACTGTATAATATGTACTGTAAAGATCAATGTTAGAAAGATTGTTAGAGGATTTTGAAGGAAAGTATTTACAGGGTTTTGTTGGGTATTTTGCATAGTAGTGAAACCATTTACATGGGCTTAATACAAAAATAACCCCTAAATAAAGCACTTTAGCCTGATGGATGGAAAAAGCCCTCCTAAATCAGAACTACCAAAAACAGTCTGTAAAAGAAAGAACATAAAATGCTTCAAATGATGAAGGAGTTATATCAACTGGTTAATTGTAGTTGAGAAATAAGTACATTCCAAATGCTAGGATGTCTCCTTGGTGCTATATGTTTAGGGAAGAAATATTAGTTTTATTGCACTGTTTCTAATGAAAGGACTATATCTACATATTTGTTTTTCCTGAGTACTGGCAAAAGGCATTGAAAGATGAAGTGTCAAATTATTTTTCCCCCCTCATAACACTGCATACCCATGAGAAGTGATTTTGTTGTTGTTGTTGTTGTTTTAGGGTAAATAGAATGAATTATATCACAGCCGTGCTTTGTGGCAGATGGGTAATAAAGTCTTCAGCAGCACAAACCTGCCCTGTTCAGTGTGCCGAGTGCTACTAAACAAATAATCAGTCAGATGCATACGGGGTTGCCCAGCAGAAATTGGGAATTACAGTTTGCAACACAAAAACACCTACTTTGAATCAACAGAGAAAGTAAATTGGGCGACTGCAGACTTTCCATTTGGCATATACAGGTGACTTATTTGGCTGTCTTCCTGCTAAAAGCAAAACCACCTTATCTTTTAACAGAAATTTGCAGCCTGTACTACCAAAAGAATCAATATGTACTAAAAGAAAAAAATGCTGCCTTATCATTTATTAAAAAAACAACTAAATATTTATGGCAGACCATTTTAATGAAAATATCATCAATCTGCTACAATTCAGTATCTACTAAAGCTGCTATTTCTTTTAAAGACATTTAAAAAAAAATTATCTCATATTTTGTTTCCCCTTGCAAGGTATAGAAGGATCTTTCTGACTGTACAAAAAATAAAATATTGCTCTGTGCTCATTCAATCTTTATTTCCCTTCTTATCAAGTAAGTAACCAGTGTCTGCTCAGTTTGGCTTCTGTGTTGATAGCAAGCAGTCCGAAAATAATAGCTTGCATTAAAGCTCCACCCTGAACATTGTGAAAACAATGTCATTACTCAGTGTGTGAGATCAAAAGCAGATGATCAATACCAAAAGGATGAACTGAGAAGAAAATAGTGACAAGCACTAATGTAAAATTGTATTAATGTAAAACAAACGTGGAGTAACAGAGAACTTTCTTCTTTTCTTATTTCAATTATATAAAAGGTCTTCAGATTGTTTTCTATAATAGTGGGAGCTACAAAAATACGGATGGGTGTATGACTGCCAAACTGATGATTTCAGAAACTTCTGGCTTCAAGACCTGAGCAGCACTAAACCGGAGATATTTTTCTTCGTTTGTTTGTTTTTCCTAGCAAATATTTTAAGATATGTTGCAAAGAGCAGCACTTGGAAGGCAAAGAACTTTTGCTAACAAGCAATAATAATCTTAAAAACAAAGGTATATGAAGTAAAACCAAAACGGCTATAACACATGCAAATTAAGCAGAACTTCTGTAAGGATATGTAACCAAAATTAAGAATATCCTTCAAAATATGAGCTTCCATACAATTAATCTTCCCAAAACAGAGAGATGCAAACTGGGGACAGAAAACAGATGATAAGGTGCAGTCATCCACTGTTATAAACACCATATAAGAAAGTTCTCCTAGGTATTTGAATTGCAAAGTTCAACCTGCCTTTGTCATTTTTCTGTGGTGATGAGATAGTATATTCTCTCACGGTATGTGTGCATTTGGTAGAACAGCTTTTTTGGTTTTTTGATGGGAGAAGCAAAACCAAACTGCTGTTTGAAATGGATTTTGAGGTGTTCATAGATCATATTAAAATAATTTTACAACTTAAAAATGAAGTTGAATTCTGTCCTAAGACATCTAAAACTCCATTATCAGAAGAAAAGAGAGATTTTTGATACGTTCCCATACTGTTATATTTTCCTCCTAGCCTGGTGCAAAAATCTGAATCATGGCTTACTTAGCTAATCACTCTATATGATAGACAAAGGAATATGTTTGAGTTTATGAAGAATTTCACTCCAAGACATTCCAGAACCTGATAACCAGAAAACTGTTGCTCATTTTAGAGAGAAGTTATGATATTGTGATCATACTTTCTGTGGTATGTTTCTCCAGTGTTTTGCTTTTGCAAGTTTTTAAATTTAGAAAATATGTTTACAGTAGGATGAAATAATAGAAAATAAGATAATCCGTTGGGGTGGGAATGTACGCTGTTTTTTTCTGTCTGCTCTTTTTCCTTCTTGCCTTCTTTTGACAAACAGTAGAGGAGGGCTGCCTGGCTCAAGACCTGGCATTCCAGCTCTCAGGCTAAACAACCTCTAATAGCTCTGCCTCTCAAAGTCAAAATATTGATTGGGGAAACTCTGAATAAAGCACTTCAGAATAGGACTGAGCAGAGAGCATCTGTGATTGAAAACAAGTGCCCTTATTAGTTCTTTCATGGGAACTAACCTACAGGAGTTTTCATTGCTTAGCTATCAAATCAGCATTACTATCCACGTTCCACCCCCCCCTGCCAGTTTGGAGTTTGGATTACATCCCACAGTCTAGCCATCAAAAGAAAAATTATGCCATTTTAGCATCAGATGAGCGCCTTACTTCCCTGTAGGAAATGGTCTGCCACATCTTAAGAGATGGTCTACACTTTCTATTACATACAGGGAAGTAAGGTAAGTTCCTCACCCTTTACTTAGAGCAGCAAAAAAACAGAATAACCAGGATGCAACGGCTTCTGATGAATTACTTAACTAGAAGAGACCTTAAGCAGTAATCTATAAAAAGATTTTTTCTTTCTCTTAAAAATTATAGTTTCAGAGGCTGAGAAGTTTTAACCAGAAATCATTGGAAAATTTTGTTATTTGCAAGCATTCCAGCATGAAAGCATGAAATATAAGCATGGTAGCAATTGAAGTATTAATCTGCTGATTTCAAGGATGCTTACCTCATATATCAGATACTGAAACTGAAATAACAGTCACAACATAGAAACAGATGAAATTTTTGCCTCTGAAACATGTCACCTCAGTTCTCTACCATGCAGCTTCTCATCCATGGCCAGGCACATGTTCTTATGTGGATATGCTATATCTTTCCTTACCTACCTTTCTGAATTCCTCAAACACACACGGAAATAGAGGTATGAACAGCAAAACCAACCAGTTCTGTGGTTTTGAGAATAGGCGTAAGTAAATGGTGGAGGTCTTGCCTGGAAACCAGAGTACTTGGGGTACCTAAATGGCTTTAATTTTTCAGATAATGAGAGCTGTTTAGTTGTCAGTGCAGACAGAAATAATACTTGCTCTAATTTCTTCAGTTCATTTCTCTCATTGACCTGCTCAGCAAGAAGCATGCTCAGATTTGGATAGCTGTGTTTTGCTTTGTAAAGGGAGGAGAAACAATGATCCTTCTCACATCACATTATTCCTGGCCTAGTAAGAACACTTGTGCAGTCAGAAAGGCGTTAACCCAAATGGACCACCAGCTCTATCTCTAAAAACTGCTGCTGTCTGAGATGCTTAGGAGCAGCGATTCCATTTGGAGTGAGGTAGTCACTGAACATTGATATCTTGAAACTTCACATGAACTGCTAAGTCTCCTGTTTTAATATGAACAGGAAGTTTAAAAATTATTTTATTAATCAAGGATAGGATTCCGAAAGTGCAAAATTATTACTTCTGAAAGCAAACCTGCTTATTTACTCATAATACTGACCAGGTGGTGAAACTCAGCAACCATGTTGCCAAGAGATGTTGGGCCATACTTATTCAATAGGTATAAGCACAGCCTGAGCCCTGAGAATTATCTCAGTATCAAGGTATGTATCAAATCTAAATAGCTCCAGGTTTGAGATCCAGTTTAGAAAAGCAGAGAAGCATTAACAGATGTTTTCTTGCTCTTTCATTTTTCTGTAGTATCCTTTCATTCTCCTATTTTGAGCCCATTCTCTCCTAACGTGGTTCATAAGATGAAAAAGATAGAGAAACAATGTTATGTCAAGTTAATTCTAGAAGTTTTGGCATTTAAAGCTGTTTCACCTTCTCTTTTATTTACTGGTAGTAATCCTCCTCTGACACCTTAACTTCAAGGTCCAAAGTATTCACAAATTATAAACAAACTTTGCTTGTATTCATATGCATCCTGTTTGTTGATTGGTGGTTTGTTGTTTGTTTTTCCAGAAGGACAGAAAAATATTTTTATATGTATGACTGCTTGTGCCTAAGATTTTCTATAGAACAGATACCATAAGTGAAGTAAATCTGAGAGGAAATCATTCCATTTATCAGGTGCATTCATTCTTTTTACAGATAGGACAGTAAGGAACTGAAAGCATGCCCAATCCTCCTGCCACAGAAAGCAGCAAAGCTGACATTTCTGTCTTGACAAAGCACACAGTAGTCATTTACAACTTTGAACAAATTATTTGTAGCAATTGTTAGAATGTCTTAGGACATTTTGTGAGATACAGCATGCAGAAAATTGAGAAGCATTTGTTTTGTTTGGGTTAGGTGTTTTTTAACAGAAGCAAGAGCAAGCTAATATGTCTTGTTGCTTTTTCACTTGACAAAGCTGCAACTTTTGCTTCGAGCAGTGCTAGTTCAAGAATTGGAAACAAGTTTGAAGCACAGGAGAAGTCAGTGTTCTGAGCAGCAAATGTGTTTCTTTAATAAAGCTTTCGTACAGTTCCACATTATTTTGTTACTCTTCTTACAAATTATTTGCCTTAGATGGGTGTGTTCTTAGAAATTAGGGGCTTTTCCCCATCATGTAATTAGTGTTTTAAAAATAAAGCCAGGGTTTTTTATGGTTTAGGAAGTGAGAGAAATACAAGCCATGTTTTTCTAATTATGAGGCTGCTGTAAAAATGCTCTATAAAGCAGATGTACTTTGCAAATTAGAAGTTGGATTCAACCCTTGCACTGCTTTAAGGTGGTTTCCATTTCATCTTGTAGAACAAATTGTGGTAGCTGAAATCAGGTATGATTTAAGCGCAACCCCAAGATAACCCTACCTCCTTGTAAGACTTTTTTTTTTTCTTTTTTTTCTTTTTTTTTTTAACTTGTATATCACTGACCTGTTACTTTCTGGCCTCTCTTGGCTGAGATAATTCATCTTTGTTGTAATAGTTTGCAGGTTTTTTAAATGCTAACTACTGATTCACTTCAGTTACTATATCATGACTTTTAGTAATTAAATTGATACTAGAAATTTCCAACTGTTTAATGCTGCATTGCAATATTCCTGTATATTTGTACTGGGTATTTTTTGAGTTAAGTGATGGGACAGCGTAACCCAAAGGGTTTCCAGTGACTTCCTATGTTCCAGAACATTTTTGATAAACATATAAAGCCCTCTGTTCTGTGACTTCATCCACTGAACACACAGGGACAAAAAGTGATTAAAAATTGAAATGCTGAGAAATCTGGGTGACTTAGAGAGAGGCTGGCTTTTTACATCCCAATTCCCTTTTGAGGTTCAACCTCAGGTCTTAAAAGGAATTAATTTGCCTGGGCTTCTTCCAATTACGCTTAACACTCAGTGACTCACATGACAAGACCAGGGCACCTACTCTGAGGCTCTCAGGATCTAACTGGCATGTTCTGTTCAGTGAAATCAGACAGCAAGATTAGGTAGTACGCTCAGGATGGCATGTCCTGCCACTGTGCGACAGGTAGCTGCTGAAAATCTTTCCTCCCCCTTTTCACATGGACTCATTCCTTTGAAACATTTTTTCAAACCACCTTTTAAGCTAATTTTTAATGCTTGTGGAACACCTTGAAATATTTTGAGTGCCAATAGAAGAACATAGGCTAGGTCAGTGAGAGTTTCTCTTCACGTTGGGTATGCTCCAGGGTTACCACAGGAAGGAGGTACATGAGGTTTAGGTTGTGTACCGTTCAAACTCTAGCTTCTTTTCTGCAATATGAACAAGGATAACAAGTTTGTGACATTCTCATAGTGGCTCTGGGAGGCTTGACTGAGGCAGGCAATCCCCTCCATGTAGCCTGAGAGTCCTTCAAGTGTTGATAACTTCTGTTCAACTTTTTTCAACTTCTTTATGCAAGTTCCCATGGGTTAAAAGGTTCTGCATTTAATTTTCGTCTTCTTTTGAGGATGTTTAGATCTTTGTCTTTTTTCAGTGAGCCACAAAAACTCCTCAATATTGATAACTTAAACTTTCATAGTATTTTTCTTTCTAGGGGTTTCAGAAACATGCAGTCTTTTTCTGTTGGCAAAATTCTGTAGTCTAGTATGCATTTTGCTTTCTTTTCTATTTCTCTAAATCATGTGTCCCTTTAGAGGTTAAAACTGAACATTCTTTAGTATACCATGAGAATTATCCATCTACCAATAGATTGATCTCACCACAGCTATTAATTCAAAAAGTAATTCACTTTGATTTTATATAAATGCTTCCTCTATTTCCACAAGAAGGAAACAGCTTCTTAAAACATTTCATGCAGTAAGCAGCTACCTCCTCATCCAAAATGAACATAATTATCTTATTTTTACATGTGGAAAAAATAAGGAATATTGATATGGATAGGCAGATCCAAAGCCCTGTGAGACTACAAGAAATATTTCCCTGACTTCACTAAGAGTTCAGTGAGGCCCTCAAAAGCTTTCTCAAGGTGTCAAAGTATGTAGTACACCTAGGCCTCTGTTTATTCATTTATTATGTTTCCCTCTTGCTGTTTAACCATTTTCTAGTTTTATTCAAAGCAAACTGAATGACAGTGTTTAGTATCATCTCACAAGTTTCAGCAGAGCTTAGCTGTATTTTAGCTGATGAGCTTGTTCCTCATATTTTTCTTCCTTAACAAAACTCTGCAGTAGCTGCAAACAGACAAATCACAGTGGATAGGGGATGTGCTTGCAAGAGGACTGAAGTTAGAAGAGGTAAAACTACTTAACAGCTCTTCCACACTAACTCTTGATATGAAAAATCTTATTTTACAGTCAAAGTGCATTATGTGGCTTAAATGCATCCTCTTCCAAAGTAGGTTGATCAAAAACAAAACAATACATAACATAGTAGTTGTTAACCATGGAATAACTATTTAGAATAACTGAGTCCTCACAGAATGTCAGTATAAAGTATTCTTCAGGTATGAAGATGGCTCTAAACTTTTATTCCCCATAAATAAACTAAAAAGGTTCTACTCACTTTTTGGAAGGCTAAATGGTTAGTTTGAGATTACCAGCACTTTGCTATTAACTTGCAGATGGAGCCATATGTTTTTGCTATGTAACTCATAAATTTTGCTATTGTATACATTGTACCGGTATTTGCTACTAGTGTCTGTATTTGTAATGAACATCTAATATTGATGCATGTCCATCATTCAGTAACTCTCATTTCAGGATAAGAAGAAAAAAATATTTAGATAATTCTAGAATGTCGGTGCTTATTGAGTAAAAGTAACAATTTCGCCAACTGCTATATATGGAATTTTCACAAGGTATGAGTTGGGCATCATTAATGTATGCATTTGACTTATAGGTGTTTACGTAGTTCTCAGTGGACAAAGAAAGAAACTATTTAAGAATTCTCTGTAATCACAAAGTCCAAATTGGGTAGAACCAGTGTAAGAATTGTATAGCGAATAAAAGATAAGAGTTATCATCAACATTCTATACAGGAAGCTTGTCGAAAATATCCAATAGAAACAGGAAAAGTTTCTACTGAAGAAGGATTTCTCTAGAAAAGTCCATCTAGATTTTATTGAAAGATTGAAAAGACAACTGTTGGTCTGTTTATATTCTCTACTTGTTTGTGCTTTTTACTACACCATAAAAAAGAAGAATGATCTGCAAGTGAGTACAGAATGAACCACCTTTCCCCTTCTCTCCTTTCCCAATTGTCTTTAGGTGTTTGGTTTTGGTTTTTCTTAGTGTCAGAGCAACATTAATATGTAGAATCCACACTACCAGCAGAAGAATATTTTGTAAAATATAGTCAGAAGGCCAATAATGAGAAAAACTGAAAAAGAGGAACTTTGTGGGGAATAGAAGTATATTTTTTTCACTTTATTCTTCTTTGGCGTTTAATATTTATTTTTTTTAATTTTGTTCTTCTTAGGAACTGTTTCTTTCATCTCCCATTTCATGTTTTTAGAAATTGTAATGGCAAAATAATTGGTGCTTTTGGTGTAATTCTGCTACTGTTAGTTTTGCAGTAAAAGAACTTTATTAATCCTACTAAATATTAATTGTTGTAAGAACAGAAATTTACAGATATACTTTGTTATTACTCCAACAAAATGTGGGATCATTTTCCCATGCTTTTTACTACGCTGGTGAATTGGAAGTTCTTTTCTGGTGAAATGGGGAAGGTCACTTTTCTTCCCCTCATATTTAAGCAATTAAAACACTTATTCCCAAGTGGTAAAGCCTTGGCTCTAAATGAAGGAGGCTGGGCTAGATGACCCAGTGTGGTCCTGTCCAGCCTGAATGATCCTAAATATTCTAAGACTTCTATGCACAGTCTCAGTTGTAGAACACATTTTGGAATGCAACGTAAGCTTGCAACCAGTTCTACTACATTGTCTAGTCATTCTACATTACACACCAAATAAATAAGCTTTTAAAAATACCTATGTACAGATATATATATCTACATAACACACAGATTTGTTCCTATTTTATTTCCCTGTGTTTTGGATCTGGTAAGAGGAGTTAAATTATTTAGTTTAGGTTCTTTTGCTTGCATTTTACCTTTCCCTGAGCAGTGAGAGATACTTGAGAGCTCAACAACAAACAACCAGATTCTTCTTACAAATTATGCAGCTTTAGACTGTCTATAGAAAATGAACCTGTCAAACACAAGAGACTGTTAGGCCTGGAATTTGGTGTGTAGACACAGCGTACTACTGTAAGGTTGTTCTGTATATGATTGTTCACAAACGTTTTGTGTATTAACAAGATCTCTTTTTCAAAATACTTTCTTCTGTATGCATTAGGTTCCTTGACCCTCAGTGTTGCACCTGAAGACTCCATTTTGAACATTAAAGTGTGCAAAAGGGCAATATTCCTTTTGCACCATAACATCCAACTTTATATACTTTGACAGGGAAATACATTGCAAACCATTAGAGTTTCTCTAGTTTCTCTCTGATCATTATAATTTCGCCACTGACCTTTTTCTGTGGTTTTACATGTTACTGATTTTTTTTTTTCTTGCCAGCAAAATTAGAAGATTCTCTACTATTTCCAAGATTAGGCACAATTCATAAGAACTTGCAAAATATTTTGACAGAATTATTACATTGTTACTTTACTATTTAGAGATATCTGTAGATATCTCACTCTATAAAGTGAGAGGTTACCATTTATTACACCGTAACGCTTCACATGCCCTGTGCCTTCGAAATAAGCATCTAGTAGTGCAGCAGCACTGTTGTTCTTTGGGTGTCCGCTGTATGTCCTCGTGCGTTGTTAAGTAAGTAGTGTTGTAGTAAGTAGCTTGGCCTGAGAGTGCACATAGTGTGCAGCAGTCAGGTTGTTTGGTGGGTAGTGTTATTTTACACTTGTGTTTACTTGTGTAACCCTCTGCATTTCAGTTTGCTTCTTTGCCAGACAAGAAGTCATACATATTCCGCAATCCTGGAGAACAGTGCAAAAATTCCTTTGATAAGATACTACTAGTAACAGCCTGTACAGATTGATTCTTAATGTTGACTATTGTTAAATAAAAACCCTAGTTTCTTACTTCCTAAGAAATCAATAGAGTTGATAATCAATTTTGTTCTTTGAAAGTTTTGCAATCATCTTTACGGGCTGACTTTTGAGCTGATCTTAGGGGCTAATATAGTACCTGAAAATACAGTGTTCTGTAGACTGTGTTACAGGAATTAATATGTGCATGTACTTATTGATTTGCTTCACATTAATGGTTTTCTGTGGCTTCTGATGGATATGTCATGGATTAAAATTTTCACACTACACAAACAGCAATAGAACATTATTACCTCCATTCTATTTTGAATCATTTATGGTAAAATCCGTGCTTTATGCCTCATTTGCTGCAAAATTTATTTTATTGTAGTGTTTAATTAATGAGTAATTCTGCCATTTGTGGCAAATGGCCAAAAAATTATCTTCTATTTTTAGACTGCCACTGTTTAGACAAAGTAGATTAGGCAGAATTTATCAATTTAGCATAATTATTAACAGTTTGTGGAAATTCGTGGAGATTTTTCCTTGAATTATCTAAGGCATTTGTTATAAATATTAAGTATTTTGAATAGAAAATATATATGTGGCTGAATTTAAAATTAAAAAAGAAGAGAAAGTCTACAGTTTTTACTGTAGGAGTAAACCTTCACAGTGTTTTAATGAATAAACAGAAATAAAATAGGTATTGTCCCTTGAGATGTTCTTAAATCAGTCACACTGCTAAACAGCTTTTAAGGGATTCCAGCACTAAATCCTGTAGAGATAGCGAGAAATGTTTACTTGAGGCAGAAAAGCTTCAGTAATGCTGCATTTTGGTACCAAAATAAAGAGATTTTTCCTTTTTCTTTCCCAGGCAAATTGCCTTTGGTGAACAAGTAAGCTTAGTAGAGATCAACTGTTGTAGGCTGTTCAGAACTTTTCTCGTTCCCGTGCCAGGGTGGGAGTGGGCAGTAGAGTGCTGCACAGGACACAGCAGGTTTTGTTAAAGATACATCAGTATGGAAACAACAATTCATTGCTCGTGTTTTGTTTTTACTCCTCTAAATACTGTTAGCACCCAGAGGTTTAAAGGTAAAGAATATGCATTTCTAAAATGTATCTTTCATATTTATGCTGTGGCTACCACATTTGTATAAACAGAAAATTACTCCATTCATGCTTTATTAGCTCTTCTTTTGTACCACAGCCTTGACCCCAGTCATCATAAATTGAGAAATAGTGGGGAACTAATGGAGACAGATGGGAATATGGCTTGCCATTTACTCAAATTGGTAAAGTAATTAACCTCAAGGTGCTGGTTTGCAAGAAAAATTGTTGGAATATCTCAGGGCGCCGGTAAACAGACTCCTGCTTTAACCACTTCTGACAACTGCATCATAAACTAGACTTATTCTGTTCAATTGACCTGTCAACGTCTTGAGTCCAAATAAAGATTTGTATTACAATGCACTTGCTGAGAAGTGGGAGAACACTACTGCTGTTTCTTTTCAAATGGGTTGCTGTTCTCTCTCTGCTAGATAGGAGCTGGAATGTCATATATTCATTCTTCAGCCATTATATTCCTTAGAAATCTTCCATTACTGATTGTGTGACAGCTTTGTGACAGCAGATGGTAGTCATTTGGCTTGAGAAAATGAAATGAAAAAACATGGGCCAGACTGACTGGGCTCATTTAGAACAGCAGTGGACAGAGGCCAGATCGAGTTTTTATTTATCGAGGGACATCATGTAATGAAGCCAGTTTCTTCTATTTTTTCCACTTTCTCTTTTTTCCCTTTGCAGATTGGGTGAATGAGGTAGATTTCAACATATTAGTACATAAATCAAAGGCAGTCTTGTAAACAGGAATATTTTATCAGAAAGCCCTCTTCCACGTGACAGCTTTCAAATTCTTCTAAGTTCTTTCCTCATCCATTTTTTTTATTCCCCCTTCTCAATTTAATAGAAGCATCTTTTGGATTTATTTTGTACATATTATCAGCTGGAATATTATTTTTTCAAAACATCTAGTTAAATCTTCAGGGGCATTTTGTAAGCTGGCTTACACAGATTCAGCTCAGTAACTGGAAGAGTTTTGATCATTCAAGCTCATGCAGTTTTTTCTTCCATATGTTTCGATTTGCAATCGAAGCAGCCATGATAAAAAAAAAAAAAAAAAAAAAAAAAAAGGCATTTTTGATATTGTCATAAAATGTATCTGGAAGGCATACGTCAAGGGAACATACAGAGTGATCTTCATCTAGAGTAAATACAGCCATTCAAGACAGATGAAAACTGGAAACATAGTATGGTATCTCAATTTGATGAAAACTCAATCAGTTCAGAGGCATTCAAGGAGCACTCATTCGTAACTCCTGCTCCCCTAATTTATCCACAGACACCTACAATGGCATCAAATAATGCCTTGCTGCATAATGGTGATTCAGTGCCGTTATGGCCACAGTAATTTAAACAATTTCTTTAGGTTTGGGGTTTTTTTATGAAATTTCAGGATTTTAGGAAACAAGCATAGTTCCAGGTGAGTGGAATAATAGATTTTAAAATACATTTATTGTTCTCAAATATAAATTTTTCAGTAAATAATCGTTTCCCTAATAATGCTCCCTAAAATTAAATTTCTCGGTAGGCATTGTGATTTAATAGTTCATGCATTTTATATTCAAGGTAGTCTTCTTTGGAATGTGTTATGAGTTCAGAGACTGTGCCAAGGATAATTTGTCAGTGTCACCTGCACTGGTGCGTTTCCATCATTGGATTAAAGATTTGTTAATGTGTAATTGATAAAGAAAACACCAAGCAGCATTTTGCAATGATGGGTAGTGGTTTAGAATAGCATTTTACATTTTTCTCCTGACAGGCATAACATTTTATGGGTTTTTTAAACCAATGTGTTCATAAAGACAGAAATCTCATTGAGTTCTTTGATCAGTCTTTCTCAGTAACTGTGTTGGTGAGTTCACAGCACCTAATCCATGTTATCAGTCAGAGTCAGTGATTTTTAAATCTGTGGTCAAATTACACTCTGTTTCACTGCCTCTCAAAAAAAGGCACAACAACCTGTGGAAAAGGGGATAAGCCAATAGCACTTGTAATTGAGGGGATAGAGTTTGGTAAATTTTTTAATTCTGAGAAGATATGCAGGTTAAACATATTTGTTACCTGTGTTGTTTTCTTCTGGTTTTGAACATTTTAATTTATAATCAGACAAGAAGAACAGATGTAAGAGTTGTAATTTAATCATTTTATTGCTATCTTTGTATATTTTGAAGAATTAGGTATTGTACTCTTGGGAAGCCATATTTTATGCCTAGTTGGAAAAATGAATAATGTAATAATATGCAAAATGTGAAGTTTTAGAACTTCGCTACTGAGTAAGGCATATAAACTAATGATCTAGTTAAAGTCCCTTGTGCACCATAATAAATATGGACTAAATTTGTCATTATAGCTTTAGACAGAGGTTTCAGGCTACAGATTTAATTATATCCTTTTTTAATATTCATACTTCTAAACTGCATAATTCCTTTCTACTGTAAAGCTGAGTGCTATATTAAAACAAACAAAAATGGCAGATTACTAAATGGATATTAACGTGGAGTCAATAAGCATTTAATTTCTGTAGAGAACACTGCAAAAAAGAGGAACATAAGCTTTGTGTTGCTCAGATCTTAGATGCCCATGGTTTGTACAGGCTGCCTGCCTCTTGTTTTAATGCCGACTTTTCTTACAAAGGTTAATTAGTTATTTATGGAACTCATAAAGGACACAGGGGCAATACAGAAATACCTTTTGTTAGCCATTAAGAAACAGTGATTATTGAAAAGCCTAATTTAGTCTCCATATGATACAAGAGTTAGCTGAGACTAGGTCATCTCACATTCAGTCAACACTGCTTAATGGTGTCCGAATATTGATGACAATTAATAACGGCTGAATAAAATACTATCACATTAGAATGTTTGTGCCATTCCTCCTATCACTCTAACAAATGCTCTGTTGACTTGAATTTGAAGACTATGTTTCCTTTACAGTATACAATTGACCAGATTCTCAGATTAGGGTCGTCAATTAAAGGTTGACTTAAAAACCAAATAATTTGTCCACCTATATTCCTTCCTCTCATATTCCTATAGGCACATGTTAAGTAAACAAACAGAGAAAAGAAATATATCTAAAATAGTGAGTCTTGTCCCATTCTTTCTCTTGATAAGGCCCTTAAATGCAACAAAAGCAATGAAAAAATACAAAGGTAGCAACAACAAATGTCAAGATAAAAAGGAGGAAGAGCAGTAACATACATCTTAATGAGGGGTAAGCAAAGAAGATATAATATTTTATGGGAAACTAGAAGGGAAAATTCAAATCATACAATGAATTAGTCAGCATAGTTCCTAATAATTTAAAATTTGGGTTGGCTCAGTTGGAAAGAATGCATTCCAAAGAGGCTGAGGAAGAACTGTGTACTCCTTTGGGTAAAGTCACTGTGGATAAGTCACTCCCTTGTACACTGAATAAAATATAGAAGTTGGCTGGTACGTTTGAGCCAGTCAGATCCAGGGCTCAAAAATAAGTGTTTTATCTAGCAGACAGAACTGGTGTTGGGTGTGAAAAAGGTGTTTATGACTTTCAAATCAACAACGAAGGTCTTTGATTTCTCACTGCTTGCTTAAATGATCCTATTTCTTGTTTTCTCTTTGCTTGCAAATGCACTAGGTAAGAGAAAAGCTAATAGTTTCTGAAGAATAAAATTGCTTTTGTTAAAAAATAAAAAAATCTATGGGTGATTGCAGCATATTTTTCATGTGGTTTTCAGATATGGATACTGAATGATCTTGGGTTAGTTTTGCATTATTTTCTTATCTAGTATTGTAATTATTATTTCTTGTCTTGCTTATCCATACTAAAATGCTTTTATTTTATCAGAGGGCATATTATAAACATTTTTACATATTTATAAATTTTCTTATTATGCAAATTGCCAAGAGCTATCACAAGGGTGAAGGAGAGTTAAGAATAAAGGTAAGAGGACTTTTCTAGCAGACGGTCATTCAGTAGATGTACAAAGGACATATTTCTTCAATCTCAGAACTAAAACTGTTAAAGTCATCAGAGCTTTTCTGTAGGGATGTTACTAGCTGCTCCTGGGATGTGCTGAAGAGGGAAAAAGGCTGTTTTCAAGTTATTCTCTTGATTTAGTTATCTGCTAAGGCTGGCTGAAGTAGCAACATTTTCAGTATTATTTTAGGAATACAGTTTTCTATTACTACTGGGTTATCAGCATTGGTAATTCTGATCATATTCTCTTGATTAAAAAAAATTATAAGTGTTTTCCTATTATGGAGCTAAATATTGTAATCATGTAGCCACATAAAAGTGCAATTGAAAGTTCAGAAATCATTTCAGAGTGCCTATGAAATATTTCAAAACAGGAGCAATACGGAAAGCTGCAAGTTTATATTTAATCAAAACCAAGGTAATAGTCATAATCATGTTTACTGTGTCATTGCCTAATTATTGACCAAAAAGGAGGTCAGTTGTGCCAGATGCTGGGTGAATACAAAGCAACGCAAAGGCATTTCCTGAGAGCTTGCAGTTTAAGTTGTAGGAAATGAAAAATTAGAATGAAAATTTTTGAATGTTTTTTTGGTGTATCAAACTTAGATGTCAAGGATTCCCCTGGCATGAATATTAAAACTGAAGAATTCTGACAAGAACTGAATCTATTGCTCAAGGATGAAAAGTGGCATAAATTAGAGACAACAAATGACCAGGCAGTCAGATTATAGTCTACAGCTTAAAAATCTTAGAATTATTAACAAGGTTTTTTGAAGAGGCATCACAGTTTGCAATTTAAGAACTCCACCTTCTGCTGGTACTGCTCAGTATACAAAAGCTTAAATATGCATCATTTTGGCCATGTCTAGAGTTTGCAATCTTTTGGCAAAGGAAGTGAATTAAATGCAATTCATTATAAAGGTGGGCTTCAGATTGCCACTACCATCTGCACATTATAAAACCATCTTGTTTACAAAGTATGCAGTTACTATCACAGCAAGGACCATGGAACTAGCCTGACATACAGAAAATACCGTTAGCTGACAAGTGAGTAAAAAGAGCTATTTATTGCTCAGAGATTGTACTTAAGCATTAGAAAAGTGAATTTCATCTATTATGATCACAGTCCATTCCAGCTGTCCTGTATGATAGGATATGCAGCCCATGGGAACTCCATTTTTAGGAGTTTCAAGATATTTTAGGTCTTTCCTTAGACAGTAATGGAAAGCACACCAAAATTTAACACAATTTTCTATTTAGCTTTGGTTCTCATTTGTTTCTCTTTGGTTTTATATCCTCTAGGCTGTGCCTTTTTTTTTTTATTTCGTTGGTTTTGTGATTTTATTTCTGTTCTCTTACGTTATGTTACTTTTCTGTAGTCAGTCTATACTGTCATTATGTGAGAATATAAAAACAAGGGACAGAAAAAAATAGTTAATTCTAATTATCATGCCATTTTCTATTCCAATAGGAAAATCTGACATCCGGCATACCTCAAAAGTCAGAAAGAAATATTTAAGTGCATTTCTCCTTACTGAAATAATTAATGTTTAATGTGTTCAGGCAACACTAACACTGGTTCTGGCCTGAGATCAGTATGACATTTACTATGATATCTTGTCTGGCTGGTTCTGTTGGTTGCTACCTATGGCTTTTAATCAAAAAATAAAGCCTAACAATTTTTTAAGAGAGTGACTTTCAAAGACCTGCTGAGCTTGCGTAGGTTGGTCACTGTTTTACTGACCAAGTCAAATGCCTGCCAACCAGGAAACAACTAAGTGCACTGAACATGGTTAAACACTATACCAGTGTTCCTCCGTGAGTGTCAGGTCTTTTCCAAGGTCACCTAATTAGAGTTGTTTACAGCAGCCATTTGCCTCCACCTGTCCTGTTATTGATGGTATATAAACAGCTCTTCCTTGCATGGAACAATGCGTCAGCCAGATAGCTGCAGAAAAAGAGCTGAGCAGAGGGAGCGTGTCTCCAGTGTGCTGACACTCCGTAGAGTTACTCCAGAGTAGAGCACTTGGCATACTTTCCTAGTAGTTATGTTTCCACGTTGCTTTATCTGGCCATAAATACCATCTTCTAGAGCTATGTTGATTTTCTGGTAACTTCTGTTACTGCTCTTCTTTGGAATGGAACAGAATTAAGGTTTCAACAATGAGATCAAAAATACCTTGGTATTTAGTTAATAATGATGGTTGTGATATGCTGTTGCCAAGTTGTAATATCCCCGGTCTATAGAGTTTCTCTTTGAGCATCCAGGGACAGCCAGATAAACTGTTCAATTCACAACAAATGCCTTGGGGTGAATATTCTTGTAATTCCTTCCTTAAGGTTAACATTTTCTCATTTTGGCATTTCACTTCAGGTATATGAAGTAGGATAGCGTAACGATCCCAGTATAGTGAAGGAGAGGAAGGCAAGTTACAGGATTAAAAGCAGAAGCCTGTCTTGTGGTCTCTGCATCTTCCCTCTCTGTCCACTGATAAAGCCTAGGGAGCTGAGATGCCTCGCTTCGATATGTGATGTTTATGTTAGTCAGTATAAATGACACTTTTTAGGCATCCTTAGGGTCTTAATGCAAAACAGCTACTATGCTAAGAATTCACACTATAAACAGTATGTACGCAAGTACTGGTCTGCTAAAAATGGTCTCCTGGTGCCCTGTCCCTCAGGTGACAATGACAAGCCTGAGACTTTCTGCTGACATATACGAGATGGAGAATGTTAAATGGAAGCTAAAAAGTAATTCATAAGCCTTGTTCTGATTCATCTCTCTCTGACAGAAGCCACAGGTGTCAAGTCTGTGGGCACTGGAAGGAAGTGCCTGCTTTTCACCTAGAGAGCATCATCCTACATTTCGTTTCAGCAGAGAGACTGTCTTTCACAGCTGATAACAGCATTTGCAGCAGCAAGCAAGTTCACCTCCTGTGAAATTGTCACCCAGGAGGTACCATTTCATCGTTTAGGCATGTTCTGTTTCCTAGTGTAAGTGTAGCACAACTAAATGAAAAAAAATGGCAGTTTTTTGCCAAAAAGCGTAGCAAGACAGCAGTTTGCATAGTCCCTTTCCCAGGGAGGTGGGGTGGCTGCAAGAGGGAATCGTTTTAATACGGAGAAATGTTCTCTGTTCAGCCACAATAAGCTGTCAGCTGCTGAATCTGTGTTATTTTCAATTAGGCTCATCTGATGCCTGTGTATACAGGAGACATATGTCACTTTGCAAGAGACACTATGGGCTGCCTAGGTTAACAAAGCCCCAAGTGCCTTTGACTTAAGAAGCAGTCAAATAGCTCAGCATTACTACAGTTCCCATTTTAAAAGTATTTTTAGTCCTTGCTGTTAAAACACTCTTCATGCTAAGAATGAGCCAGTAAGTTGGAGTTTTGCTAAGCTTTTCACATGTACAGAAAATAATGTCTTAATATAAAAAATATCCTGCAAACAATTATGTCTGTGAGTAAACTTACTCTTCCCAGCAAAACCAAGGGTTTGATCAACTGAAGTCTAAAAAAATCAACCCTAAAAATATTTCCTTTTTAAAGTAAATATATGCTTGAATAAGTTCACTTAGCTTCATGGGATATGGAAGAAAATAATGACTGTATTCAAGGTTTTAATAAAGAAGACATTAATTGAAAATACATGAAATTTTGTCCTCTAAAAAGTTAGGTTTGAATCATTAGTGCATATACTTTTATAAATGTCGTGTAAGCAGGGCTTATTCCTGTTATTCTCTGTGGCATTCATTCTGTGGTGCTGTGTGAATCCTTCTGTACAGATCATCTCATTTGGCTAAATACTGGCTGCTTGATTTTTGATGCATGGACTATACTAAATAACAGCTCTCTGCAGAGTCTGTCAAGCTCATCTGAATAATCCAAGTCAGTGTTCCTGGATCTGGATGAATTTCTCAAGTTATAGGGATTGAAGTGGCTACTGGCTCATCTGCACGAGTCAGATGTCACCTGCTACAGATGAAAAAGGATCTTTTTCTATCTAAGGAAGAGAATTGTCCTTCTGCTTCACTGAACTGAACTCTGTGTTTAAGTTCACACTTTACCATGACTCAAGACATAGAATCTGGCAGCTTCTTTATCATTTACCCATATTTTGCCTCTTCCTTGTTCCCAAAACTGTCGTCTTTCTTCCCTCCACTAGAACAGACGTTGTTTTCACCTTTCTAGTTTGATCAGCTCACAAGCAGATGTTCTTATGTAATTTTTAATTAATTGATTTCTTCCTTGGAGGGTTTTGGTTTGTCTGTTTTAAGAAGATACCTTAACTTAAAAAAAAAAATTCCAGCAGAAAAAAAAAGCACATTTGCTTCTTGTCTTGTGCACTTCAAAATGAAAATATAGTAAAATATATGAGTGAAATTAAAGCAACCTTAAATTTGTAGAAAAGGTTTATAATTCATAGCTACAAATACCTTAGCTAAAATATATTCTTTACATATGGCTTTTGTATCAATGTCATTGCACCTCGGTGCCAGTTCCCCTTGTCCATCCTGAGTTCGAGAGTTCTACAGTCCCACCTGTCTACTCTTTCTGCCTCCAAAAGAGAGGAGAAGAGGAATGGAATTGGAGAGATAAGAGAAATATGTCTGAAGGTAGTACTTTCCTCTGTCTTCTTTCTTCTTCCTTTTTTTTTTTTTTTTTTTTTTGGCTTTTAATGTTCTTTACTTTAGTCGACATTGAAGGAATGAGATTGTAATGAGAGGTAACATTAAGACCTTTATCCACTTAGCAGAAAGACAAAGGACAGTTTCTGGTGTTATACAGGCCCCCAAGATAATGCATTTTTCAAGCACAAAAAAGCCTTTTTCTGCTAAGGACTGTCAAGGGTGTTGTAGTTAGAAAAATTAATCTCTTGTGGACTACAATCTTCTGTTGCATCACTTGGCTCTTTGACCATGCCAGTTAAGTGACCTGCCACCTCCATTGACTGCCAGCACCGTCATCTTGTAAGAACTACCCCAGCTTGCCTCGCCAGCCAAACCAGTGGTATGAACACTCCCAACGGTATTTCATTTAAGATCAGCTTGGTTACCTAAAACAGTCGAAATGGTAAGTTTTTGCCATCTCTCCTTAACTTAACTGAAATGCCTTTTAGGGAAAATTCTTTTTTTTTTTTTTTTTTTTTTTTTTGCTAGTATGATAGAAGAATAATTTTGGCTGCAATGGGGTAGGGAGGGAGATAAGCAGCTAAAAGAAGCAGCCTTTCAGATAACATAGCTGGGATTTAAAAAAAGATGTGTTAATCATCTCACACAATGGATTATGTGTGATTACACTGTCCTAAATATATGGAGATCTATAACAAGCTTATTTAGATGTTTGTGAGCCAAAGCTCTGGTTGGGGTTCTCTAATATTTTAGATGTGAAAGACTTATTAAGGAAATAATTTTATAACAACAGGCATGATGTATGTCTGAAACTGCAAAACAAAATTGGGTGTGCACATGTACCAGACCAGACTGAAATAAAAAAGTCATCGAACTAGTCCTTTCACATCCACTTTTCCAAGTTTGCTTATCAGCAATATCAGCAATAAAGTGAGAACCCCAAGCCAGAACAAATTCAGTTTACACAAACAGCTAATAACAACCACCCCATTCTCAGAACAATTTCAAGAAACATCAAAGTGAGAGGACGCTCCTTTTCCCTTGAAGGCCTCCTTCACACTAGCTTTTCAGCTAAGATTGCACACGATTAGGAGCACTGTTATGCTGGAGCATCTTTATACCCTGTCATAAGTATAGTTGGACATAAGCTATCACAAGAGAAGAGAACCTCATTCTGTAAGGAGAGGCTAAAGTATTTCCAGCACTAAAGCTATGTATCTCTGCACAGAAAGAAGCTAAAATATTTCAGTCCCTAACTAAAACACGTAGAAACTTTGTCTTTCTAACTAAAATCCTTTTAGAAATCCCAGCAGTACACATAAAAACTCTAGAATCTGTAACTTTACTATGTTTTTCGCCTTCTGTGCCTTTAAAGCATATAATCCTTTGTTTTATCTAAACTGTATTGAATCTCTCTGTTGCTGCTGAGGAAATGTATTTATCATCCTTGAAGTGTCTGTTATGTACCTGCCTTCCATTCCAGAAGGGAGTAATAAATAAAAGATAACTAATTGTTTGGTGGCTGATCTGACAGAGAGGAGATACTTGTCAGAGAGGACCAATCCTACATAAATTGCCCTGGCAGAGTGAAGGGGTATAAACTGCGTTTGGCGACTGGACCTATTTAAGGATTGGTAGGAGACGTGCTGTGTATCTCTACAATGACAATAATGAGATTTGGTAACTAAGCTCCCCTGGATAACTGAATTTCACTGTACGATATACATATATACAGCAGGCAGTGAAGACACCTATGTTCTTTAGAAGTAAACAAAGAATATAACAAATAAAGTTCTATTGCTAGGATTACAGGGTAATTCAGGCTAGAAGGGACTTCAAGGGGGTCGCTGGCAAAGCAGGGTCAGCTATGAGATCACACCAATTTATTTGAGGTTTCATCCAGTCTTGTCTTGAAAACCTCACATACCAAATCTTTAGACACCATTTACCACACTCAATTAGCAATAATGAAAAAATACATTTATTTGTCTTTACAAAAAACCTTCTTTGGTTCATGTGACACCCTTCATTGCTGCTCCCAAGACCCAGCACTCACTCTCCAAGTCTAAATAAGAATTTTTTGGAGATCAGTCCTATTTCCCTGAAAACATCAGCAGAATTTATGAAAACCCTGAGAAGGGAATTCAGTTTGCAAAATGGCTTGTGCTGTCAGTGCATGTTTTGGGCTAAGTAAGTTTCTGATTAACTCTGAGCTCCGATGGCAAGGTTCATATTGTTTCCAAACCTCCCCATGATCTACGAGGTTTGGATCCAATAGCACAGATTTAGGCCAGTCTATAATCCTGATATTGCAAATATGCTTCCGGCTCTGTAGCCTTTAAAGTCTGTTGGACGTATCTGAATTGCTGATTTTACTATCTAATTGCTTAGAGGGAACTAATTGAAATACAGACCTAAATATGGACTTCATTTCTGCTATCACATTACTACAGTGATTTTTCATTCTAATCTAGCAATTTTGGTGAGCTGATGCTGGACACATTTAAAATTTGTCCTGTTGTTTCTTATTTATTGTACTGTTGAATGTATAGTGACAGAAAATGGGTAAGAGTTTAAGGCAGCAATTAATGTTTTAAAAGTGACAGAAAATAGACAGAAAAGTCAGGGCAGGGCAGGGGAAAGCAACCTGGAAGGAATAGTTTCATTTTTGTCAGGTACCAGAATCTGTACTCAAATATCTCCAAGTTCTTCTGGTCCTATTAAATACCAGACAAACGATACAGATACTGGTTATTCTGCAATGCTTTGCTTGGCTGTGTGAAAATAGACTTTACATTACCCTGTGCTTATTGCTGGAATTCCTCTGTCAGCAGACAGGCTGAGGTTATAACAACTGTTTAAGATTTGAAATATTTTTGTTCAGAAATCTGACATGAATTGCTAGTTGTGACAACTGATTTGACAATGACCAGTGATTTAGGTCTACCTGTAATAAGTGAATTAATCTGAGTTAAAACATAGTGATCTGTCATGTTTAGAGATACCTCAACAGCTGGCTGACTTGTCCTCTGTCAAGCTAGTTTGTCCTGTGCAAATCTTCTGTCAAGTACGGAAAAGAACTGTTGAGAGAAAATTACATGGCAGTTTTAGAGTTAGTGATGAATTTTTCTCCCAACATACCAGCTGTGCCAGCAACACTGTTTTTTGTGGCATTAATCAAATATCTTGCCTGCAGCACCTTCACTTTCCCAAAGGCTAGAAGATGAATCTGTCAAAAAATTTCACTGGGATTTGCCAAGAGCTTTTCCTAAGCTCAGGTACTAGTCCGTGCACCTCAGAAGTTTGAATAAGGCTTTTAGGGACATGGTTCTCAGAATTAAAAGTCCTGAAGTGTAATTTTACCCTATACATGAATTCAAAGCCATCATTACGGTGAACATGATGAAATTAAGGAGCCTGCCAAACACTCAAGCTTTATTAATGTACTCCACTTCCTGACTTAAGAGCTCTGTGTTTATTTTTAGTTATAGTTCTGCAATTAGTAAAGTACAAGAACAATTGAAGGCCACAGAGTGATCCAGCCACTTTTTCTGCAGATACAGGGAACTGGGACAAGTTTAGGTTGATAAACACAAATATGTATTCTATTCTTATATCCATATATTGCATATTTTCATTAAAAGTATAAACTGAATAAAATTCCAGATTACAGGTTTTCGTAAATAAAAAACTATTGTACTTCAATCAACACAGAATATAAACATATTTTTATCATTCCCCATTTTTTTAGTACAGACATTTTCATTAAAAGTCAATAGACTATTTCTTATATGAGCATTGGAACCCAAAAGCAGCAACTAAGGGAAAGAATAGAGTCCTACTCAAGTGAAAGGACAAACATTCTTTTACCTGTTATTCATGTGCAAGTGTACCAATACGTATGCTTAGTGGTACAAATGTGTGCTAGATGCTTTCATAGCTTAAAGGCTGCCAGCAAAGATGGCTTTACCTAGTACTCAAAACTTGCAAACCACAGACATATAGCACCATACAGCAGGTGGAATATTGAACTCCTCCCTGTAGGCACTCTGTCTTGGAGAAAAAAGGTTAAAGAAAAGAATTCTTCTAATATGCTTTCTGAGCAATGCTGACCTGTGAGAAGTTCGAGGTACGTTCAGCTTAAGTGGAGGTGAGGTATCCTTGACCAGAGTGAGCCCATGGGTTGTGATCACATCTAGTTCCTAAAGATTGCTTTCCTCTTCCCGCTTCCATTGGTTCTCCCGTTCACAGATTGGCTTTCACACCACTCCTCTTCCAGATACTCTTGCAGATACTGAAACATGTCTTTCACATGGCATTGAAGAGGAAGCAGTGGAATCAATTTGGTACAACTCCACCTATGCCTGCTGGAGACCTCATGTAGACTAACCTCTCTGGTTATGTCAAAGGCCTCTAACAAATGTTATGGTTAAAGCATGGCACTAGACTTTGGTACATAGCCATCGTGAGGGAGGCCATTCATCAGTAAGGCAACATTATCCCTTTGTCATGCAAAAGTCTGAAATCAGATTTGGAAAGACCTAGTCTGTGCTGATGTCTTTATCTAATTATCACTCCATTTGGATAGGGAGTTTGAAAAGGCAAGGCCTTGATTAACGAGACTTTCCAAACTCTTTTCCCTGCTTCTGATTTTATTAGTCCCAGTTAGAGGCCCTGGAAGGGCTCCTGAGACTTTTTCTTTCATGACACCTTGATGATCACAAACACCTGCAGCTACAGCACATTATCAATACTATAATTCCAACAAACATGTTCTAAAGAGATTTTAATTTAGCTTCCTCCCTGCAATGAATGCTGGACATAGGAAGCGTTATGCATCTCTGAGGAAGATTTTTATTTAAAAATATAATTTCCTTCAGAATTTTAATTTGTGAACATTATTCTGCAAAAAGTAAAGGCAATTTCAGGGGTGTATAGAAATCATGCTTAAAAGACAAACAACGTTAAAAAACATGAGGTCTAGCTGCAATTGTCTTTTCAAATTCTCTTGTGTTTCTCCATGGTCTGCGTGACAATGATCACAATATTCATACATGTTGAGGAAAGCTAAGCCAGTGTTTTAAAAGCTGGAAACAGATGCTATATCCAAAATATATACATTATCTTTGGTTTTTTCTATACCAAATCCTAATAAATTGTGAAATGGTCTTACAAAACCTTCTGTGTTCATAACCACTTGTAAAGGGTACCACTTGTTCCTTTAATACATAAATAAATTAAAATCAGGCACAAATAATTATCATAAGCATTGATAATAGAGTTCCTGCCACTAACATGAATACCACAAAAATTCCTAATTCAGCATCAAATCAATTTTTTTCTGATACCTGAATATTTTGTTGATGTGCGTAACCTCATTAACAAAGGCATTTTCATGAGCCTAATATATAAGACATATTTATATATTACTGAATTGTCTATATGAGTCTATATGAAAAAGAACAATTTCACAGAAATATCAAAGGTTATTGTGATTGAAGTTACTCTGCAGCAATTTAAACTGCTTTTATAACAGGTTAAAAGAAGGATTTAATTATTTTAGATAGGCTGCAGTACTAGAACTACTGTGCCAGGTAATATTTGACATGTCTGTCTGCCAGCCTTCCTGTCTCTCTACCTGTCTGTCTTTTCTCAAGTGTTTCTGTCTGCAGGAGTGCTTTTAAAATTGCAATAAAGAAATATAGTGAGAGGTTTCTTAAATCATGCTATTGTATATCCAAAAAGGTATATTATTTTGGATGTGGTGTATTTTACAATTTGACAAGTTGGAACTTTGTAAACGACAATTGGGCACAGACGAAGGTATCCATTTATCTCATATATGTCTTGTTGAGGCAAAGCTGTCAGAAGAAATCTTATCACATGGTGCCCCATTTGTTTTCTGTAGTGATTTATGATGGTTTTGAAAAGGTCTTGTGATCCCATAGGCTGCCACGATTCTCTGACTCTTCTCTGTCAATGGATCAGATTTTTGACATTTTGTGAGAGCATTCATAAAAGATTTGATAAATCAGCTTGTGGTGTTTATTTTAATTGATCTGAAGCCCATTCCTTCAAGAATTCATCAAACACTGTGACAGGGTCTGGGTGTGCTGCAGTGAAATGAAAGAACTGGGTTGGCCATGCTTCTGTGATGATGATATAGATATTTTGTTGAAAGTTTATGCTCACAGACGAGAAGATGTCATAACTAATTTAGAACGTTGTAAATCTTTTGACGCAGATTCTCATTCATAAATCTCATCCATCACATGTGATTCTTGAAACGATAGACAACCTTTGATGAGAAGGTACTTTTGTGTGTGTTCCAAGTTCTTTGCTTTTTTTACCTCTTCACAAATAAATCACTCCAGAACAACAGAATTCTGTTATGGAAGTGGTGCTGTGAATGTCTCTCATTCTTTTGCATCTGTTCTTCTTCTCATGAGAGGTAACATTTCTTCTCTTTAAGATGCAAATGAATAAAACTGTGTGTGTGCATGTGCTTCACTTTACAACAGGAAGAAAAATGTAACTGATTGCAGTGGTTCTGGTTGAGGAGTCATCACATTTGGCTGGTATAACCTGGGTCTCTTTTCTTCTCTCACAGGAACCTCCATCTGTTGAAAACATCACCACAAACACCTGTCCTGATCAACCACAGTCAGTGTCTTTGATCTCTTCACTCATTCCTGTTGCGTTTGGTTGGTAAACCTGTAAGGAGACCATTGCAGGATCTGAGCCTCTCTCTTATCAGCCAATCCACTCTTTTTCCTGCTAAGTTGAGGCATTGCTGCTGAGTGGTGGCTGTGGATGGTCAAGGAGGGAATTTGTGGTGGTGTATTTGATCTCTCTAATTAAGGGAAATGAGCATGGGATGACTGATAAGCAGGCTGGCCTATCAGGCAATGAATGATAATAAATAAATAAATGTCACTCAACAGTGTTGCCAAGAAAACTGCTGAGGACTGGTATCAATCAATGTCTTTTTATCTGTCTAGGACTCTGCCTTCAGATATAAAGTTTAGGTAACTCCATACGTTATCAGAATAATAAAGTAACAGAGCCAAGCATTCAAAAGTTAGGTAGTCTTAGAATTAAGTTTGCCAGTGCAATATTCATTTGCCATCCTTCTGAATATACATTTTGATATTGTTCCTCAATGTCACTCTTGTGGTAAAACCGAACAGAGAACTGAGTGAACAATCATTCATTGTTCCTAGTTCATGCACAGATCCCAGGTGACCATATATTCTTTTCTTGCAATGATCTGTTTCGCTTGCATTTTAACTTCTGCATGGATTGAAAGTAGTGCCACTTTTCAAAATGGTAAGTTGTTACTTCTCTTCATTGCTTGTGTTCTCAGAAGTGCTAGATATGCGGCCTGTAGAAGAAAAGCATGACCGAGTTTGTGCTCAACACAGCTGGTGTATCAGATGATACAAGAGCATCCTTAATGCAGATTTTAATGCGGAGCATTTACTCAGTTCCTGAGAGTATGTGCAAATGGCAGTTTTCAAAATCTTATAATTCAGTCCCATATGCATTTGAAGAAATAAAACATGCTTTTCCGAAATGAAGAAATATTCCTTTTCAAAATCCTGCTCCAGAAGAACAAAGCTGGATCTCTTCAGTGAAACAATTCATATTTTATAGAAATACAGGCTTGTATCAGTATGTATTTCTCCTTGCTGTCTTTCTTGAAATTCTTCAAAACAGTTATGGCTGAAGGAAACATCAACAAAAGAAAATGCAGCCTGCAAAACTGGCTACATGTCTTTTTGTGGGACACTTCACCATGGCTGGAATAGCAGCAAGTAACCATCACAGACTGAAGAATGGAATCTAAAGTGTTCACCAACCGCTCAGTGCAGGTCTTTATAGGTTACTAATTCCTTTGTGCCATTTATTGCAAACCTCACTGTTGGTTACTGGAAAGGTCAACAGTTTCTCCTGCCACACATGGTCAAGGAATTCAGTTACCTTTTTTCACCTGTCATATTTCTGAGTTTATTTCCCTTACCTATGTCTTCTTTTGCATATGCTTAAGCAAAGGTTGTTTGTTTACATATTATGAGTAAACTTGAAAAGCAATTTCAAAGGCTCTTTAAGCTGAGAGAGAAGCGATCAGCACAGCATGTTTTTCAATGCAGTGTTCTGTTCATCCACACAAAGAAGAAAAGCTTAAATTTTCTGCAGTACCGCAGAATTCCAGTTACCATCAAACAGGGCAGAGTGAGGGCTAAGTAGGCATAATTCAAGGTGAGGGATTGAACTTCTGGACTGTGCTTTTCTCTTTCTCAAACTTCTCCTCTTTCTTTCATCCTATCCATCTTTGACTCTCATTGTTGGTTTTTTTGCCTCTAGAATAACAGTGGCATGGAAGCAGTTGTCTGTGTGCCTGATTCCCAGCCCTGCTATTTCTTAGGTATCTTTTTTTAAGGGCACTGAGATTCTAACTTAATCTGGTATTGGGCCAAGAGTCAGCAGACAGATTCAACTGCACTCAACCGCTGAATCGGTTTGGTCCAATCCTTGTTCAGTCTTGATGTACAACACCTTTGTTACTCCAGTGTGGGCTGTCTGCTTAACATCTCCCTAACAGAATGAATTGGCGTTGCCAAAGTGTGTATACTGCTTGACCGTTTTTCTTAGAAGAATAAATGTACATGAGAATTTAGAACGGACATTTCAAAGGGTCACTATGTAGAAGCAGCCATAAAAAGGATACGCTGGACTTTCTAAGAGGGAAGTTTTAAAATGTACTGGCAGCTCTTAGCACTGTCTTTAAAAGCCCAGTGCACTGTAAACAGGTGAAGTTTTCTGGTGTGTCTGTAATTCAAGGTTTTATAAAATTGTTTTTTATCTGACCAGCTGCCAATCTAATCAATTGATAATGAACTTGATGTTTTAGCTGTGAGCTAAAGTAAGAAAGCAAGAGAGCACTCAAAGCCTGCAACAGCAGGATCAACAGATTTTTCAGTGTTACTTCTTCATCAAAGCAGCAAATAATTTGGAATTTAAATGTATGGTAGAATTAGCCAGTTTTTCAAATTCTTCCAAGGGTGCTTGAGCTTCTAATCTCAGGGTTTTTTCACTCAAGATGGCTGAAAAAGAAATATGCTTTGAATATTTTTATTTTTAATCTCCAACAATGTTCTCTGTTTCCTGCCACCACCACCACAAAAATATTGAGTGGCTTCCAGTCTTCAAAATACACTCGAAGTGTATTATTTTATGTGGTCATTGTAAATAAGAAACATTTAATAAAATGCACTCTGGAATAAACAGATCTGCCAATCATAAAGAAAAAAAGAAGAAAAAGACATGTTTAATGTTGCCGTTAGCAGTTAGGATTGTGCCATCCTCATTTAATTTGTGGGTTTGGATCTTGTTTAGGGATGAAGAAAAGTGATTTTAGGACCTATTCACTGAAGGTTAATTCAGCAAATATCATACTCAAGTCCTCTTTTTCTTCTGTTGCTGTGTACCATCTTTTTAATGTCATTCAGGGGAGCAAAGAATTCGATGCTCAGCTAGTATGAATTTTCATGGCTGTGTTGAAACCAATGGAGCTAGATCAATTTACTCCAGCTAGGGTCTGCTATTTATTTTAAAAAATAAATAATTCTAAGTGCACATTAGGAAAGTGATTCTGTAGACATTTTGCAACAGTTCTTGGTGTGGTTTTTTTTTGCTCTGCAGAAGCACCTGCTGATAACTCTCTTCAAATGATGCTTCTCAACATAGCAGCCCTGGCAGTTTATATTAGCAGAAGACATCAGGTTAGGTCTTAAGTGAGTTAAGAAAGCATACTCTTGTTAAATAATTTATTTTCCATATTGGCCTGCATTGAGTACAGATGCTTTGATCCAACCTGAAGGGTACCATGGCAAGCAGGTGTTACAACAATCTTAGCCCAGAGGTATCCAAATCTTTTTGCCTGGCAGCATTCCAGATACAGACTGGAACTAGCTTTTGGAGAAGTTGTCAGTGAGATTGATTGCGTTTTGGAATTTCTATTGACTAATTATCTCTCCAATTCTTTACCATAGGCAACACCCTGAATTTTGAGACTACATGTTAAAACTTACTGTGCTTATGTTCATCACTGCAAAACATTGTGGGATTTTGATAGGTCATATCTTATAGGAAGGGAGACAGAAGTGGTTAGGTGAGATATGCTGCTGTACTTCTTCATAGACCACAGAAAACAGAGAAGACCATCCAGGTGGGGGGTTCTTACTGAAGTTGCAGCTGGCCTTCGTAATTGCCAGCAGTCACATTAAGTGGTCTTCAACAGTGACAATTCATGGAGTTATGGCTGGTTGGTCTGCTAGGAAACAGTTTATTCTTGACAGCTTGGAAAGACATAAAGGATTCCGTTTTTATTTAGTTGGTTTTTCATTCTGAATACAAAGATTATTGCAGCTTAGCATAAAGCAATAGCACAGTAGTTCTTATTAAAATTATGCTGTTGCTTGCATATAACATAATTTGCTTCCGAAACATAAATTCTGAAAGATCTAGATAGAAAAGCCACTCTTCTTGTACCACCCAAACCCAACTAAGAGAGATTTATTTCAGTAGCCACTTGTAAAAACCTCTTTCTAACATAAATCTTGGGTCTTAAACAAGTGGAGCAGTAGACTAACCAGCTTAATAAAAGGAGAGAGATGATACACAACTAATGGACAGGGCATTGCAACCAGGTGTTATCAAATCATTCATTGCACTAAGTGCTCTCTCAAGTTCTGTTGTAAAAACAATTAAAGTACTGATGGCAGGCTTAAGTTACTTCAAATCATTTGGCAGAATTGATCCACAATTATCTTTGTAATCCCTGAAGCCCCGACCACTAAGTCCTCCATCCACTTTATATTTCCTACACAGACTTCTCCTACGTGTCAGCTGCCATGCTCAATATCCACTGGAACCAGCAGCTTTACTGGACCCAAGAATTCCAAAGTAAATCTGCTTGTGCTCTGAATACTCAAGTTCAAGTATACAAAATGCCTGTACAACAGTATACCCACCAGCTTTCAAAGAGTCTGTAGTTTGCAGTCATGTTTGCTGTGTATATGAATGTGTGTGACTGTGGAATAAGTAAGACATTGAATTAGATGCTCTTTGTAGACATACATTTAGTATTTGAAAGGGTTTTGTTTTCTATTTAGTGTCACAAGGCTTGTAGTCATTCTGTTTTTTAGGAAAAGTTATGCTCATCTTTAATATAGATCTCAAAAAGAAGTAGAAAAATGCCTTTTGTGGAGTTTTGTATGAGTTCTCCAAAATATAATACAGACATTATCATATCAGATGAGTAATTCATACGGCATGGCACCTTTCCTCTGGCAGTTTAGAAATGCAGCTCCCCTTGGCATGGAAAATGTCAGTCCAAATGATTAGAGTTTAGCAGAGATACATGTACCAGAGCACAAAATTGGGTAATGGCAACTGTTAGACAGCCTGAATTACAGGCAGTGATTTTTGTGTCACCCATAATAATCTGGAGATTTGTGCCTCTCACATTATCATTCTAAAACCTAGAAGCCAGATTTTCTTTTGTGGCTAATGTCGTGAGGGAAGAGGCATGAGATGCAGGGAAGGAAATTTTGCCTGACTTTTACTCTGTGGATGTTAGACCAGAATGTGCCACAGCAGGTAACGACAGAAGAGGTGCCAGACGGCTTAGTGGTGGAGGGATGAGTTGGTACATGACTTAACCATGCCAGTTTTGAGCTATGAAGTCAAACCAGAATGATCCCACTGGAGACTTCACTGTGGGAATCTGGCTGAAAAGATTTTCTCTTGTGCAGCCCCTGTGCAGTGTAAAGAGAACAAAGCAAGGCCAGGAACACACCCCTATTTTCTGCAGAATTAATGGAGGCATCCATTTCACTGTCACCAGCCCTGACCCTCAGATAGAAAGGATTTTTAATTGCCTTCCTGCTGTTAAAGCTTATCCCCACTTGTTTAGTCTCCCCAGTTCAGGCATCGGGCATCAATGCACTTTTGTTTGTTTTAATGCCAACATATTGAACCATTAGAACAGAAGGCACCACTTAGTCCATTACCCAGTCAATTTTCAGTTTAAATACCATTCTTGTAGGCTCATAAGGGATTAGAATTGGTTTGAGTGGCACAGTGAGCTTTTTGGTCTCTATTGCACAAAACAGGGAGTTATTCTATCTGCCTGATAATAAGTTGCTCAGAGTAAGGGAAGAAAACAGAATTTCAGTTATTGAATATTTAATTCTGGACAGCAGTTTAATCAGAAGTGGGATTTGGGCAATTGCTCTAGCCCCCACCTAACATACTAGAGTTTCAGTTCTTAGTATTCCTTAATTATCCCACTGAGATGTTTGAGGAGCAACTAGTAGTAAATGAACTTGGCAAATCAGCTATTACCCAAGTAATGAAATACAAATACATATGTTTGACAATTCTGCAGGGAAATTGTCAAAGCTAGGATTCTCCATGGATTATATTGGCCAAGAGAGAAAAAACAGGTGTTGTTATCAAAATTTGTATACAAACAATTTGACTAGAGTTTTAAAATAATGTGAAGCTTTTTCCCTCTTCAGCTAATTCCAAGCATATCGGTTAATGTATGGAGAGCACTGATTGTCAAATAATGAATCTGTAATGGCTGTGGATTCACACAGTGACGTAGTTCTAAATATTCAAGGATTTTACATTAACTTTATATCTAAGGATGCGTACCAGCTTTGCATCTAACCTTAAACAAAGGAGAGTTCAGCTCTACTGAGAAAATTGATTTTATTCAACAGTAAGGCAAGGGAAATTAGTACATTCAATATTTGTAGAAAGAAAATAAGCAAAGCCCACAAGTCTGGGTGGTTTGAGATTGTTCTTTGTTTTAGTAATTATACCTTTATATGTTAGATCTCATATTTGCACTTTCAGAAGTATTCTAAATGGTTTATGCATCAATCATGTCCCAGACCTGCTGGATTTCTACACAATTTTACAATGAACTTACAGCCAAACTAATTCAAAGTGAAACGGAGTTTTCGCTTTACAGCTGTAGCTATCTCATTCTGTCTGTCTGGGATATTAGAACAATTTAATTAGTAACCAAATGACAGTTGCTGCTAGTTCATTTACGTGATATCTCAATGTGCTAATTTCTCAAAGTAACATAATTTATTATTTAAGCTGTCTTTGATTTCAGGGACAGAGTTGTTTGAATTATTTCATCTGAGGCCTTTTATTCATATGCAAGAGGACATAAGTAGGAATACTTCATCAGGATGCATTTACTAATGTTTACGGTAGAATGATAAGCCAATGTAAAGCTAGGAAAGCCTCCCAAGCCTCACAGATCTCCGTTTTGCCATTAGCCGTTCCAGTTTAAACAGTATGCCGCAAGAAATATCGACAGGTCAAGTACAGCAGAGAAAAGTGTGTGTCCCAGTGGCCTTTACACTGACAGTTTCTCCCACATTAAAGAGTTAACTAGCAGCCTACCAGCTCGGAGTGGAAGCTAATGAATGAAATGGAGATTGATATAGACTCTCTTTGGAGGTGCATCGATCTGTATCTTCTGAACTCAGCTTAGGAATTCTGCAAGCAGCATTGCATGAGTAACCCTGGCATGGTGCCCATTAGCAAATAACTCTTTTAATGTTTGTCTTCAATTGATTCACTTATTGTTGTACTGACTACTGTGTAGTTCTGCAAACTTTCTTGTATTTTGCCGCTGTAGTAACAAGTTATGTAAAGGTCTACAACAGGAATTTGATTTTGGAAGTACAAAACCAGAGCAAATTCTCAAGCAACTTTCTTCATTCCACTTATTTCCTTCTTCTGTGCTCAGCACCCCACCCCCAAATAGCATCAGGTGATTATTCAACTAAGATACGTAACTGCCACGTACACCCAAAAACTGCAAATTTCAGTAGTTATAGATATCATTTTGTTGTGCTAAGCTGGTATCTCAGTCAGAGCAAGCAAAAGTAATGTGCTCTTAACTGTGAAGTATTAGCATTTATTGCTTTAAATTGTTACTGAATTATAGAAGTGTATGTAGGAATAATTAATTTTTTCAGATGGTCTCTAGCTTGGAATAGACGTTCAAAGGCAAGCTGCAGCAGGAAGGCCTTCCATATTTTCTGCTTAGCACGTCAGGAAAGGGTGGACCCTCGCTGAACATCAGAGAGACTATTAATCTCCCAACTTCAGCTGTCTGAAAAGTAGTCACCTAGTTCAAGTCTAAGTCTAAACTGCTGTATAGTCAAAAAGGGAGGGAAATTCACTCCTCCTGTCTTGAGCAGCTGTGAGTAGTTGTCTCTAGTTTCTCTCCGTCGACTAGGGAGGAAGCATGTACAACTAACCTTGACTACATCTCAAGTTTTATGATATGAAACTTAAACAATATCTATAGGTTGAATGCTTAACCCTGTAAGCAAATTTATGTAGGCAGGCAAGCTAGTCAAACCAACCAGAAATTATTACCTAATATTGCTGAGGCAATGAAAATCTCAAAACCTTACACCACCTGCAAAATCTCAGTAGAGACTTTTTGCTGTAGACTTTACCGCACAGAAAATTCAAATCTGGCTCATGGCTCTCCACATTTTATGTATGTAGATATCAATTTTCAAAGCATATAAAATTATAAACCTACAAGTTTTAAAAATTAGAAGATTCAGACGGGATTTTTCTGTCATTTGCTATTGCAAATGCATTGTCGTTAGGAGAGGTAGACGGAAACCACTTAGTGGCATTTTACAGAAAACTTTAAACCAAACACCAAGAATAAGCTACATTGTTCCAGCTGTTCTGGTTTTTAGTCAAAAGTTTTCTGCCTATCTTTTGTTTTTCTTTGCACACTTTTGTTTTTCTGCCTGCAGTGTAGGCAGAGAGATCTTTTCATGGTAAAATAATTGTTTTGATTATAGGCTTGAATCAAGCATCTGTAAATCAAAGTGAAACCTGATGTAAAACTATTGGTTCCTTTGAAATATTTTTTGTATTGAAAATCTAAACAAAAAAAATTACATAAGAATTTAAAATGATAAAATGAGAATTTTAAATAGAAAATTACTGAGAATTTGTGATTGATATTTTGATGGCTTTTCATCATTGACAGCAGTAATAGCTATCGTTGTTTTTTTCTTAATCATCATGTATATCTTCTGAAACTCTTGCTTAGGTGTCTACTTAGAGTTGTAAGTATTATACTTCATCAATTTAGGAAGTATTGAGTAAAAAACATATTCTTGCAATCTAAGCACATCATTTATTACGATGATTATTGTTTAGTTTCATTACTGGAACTGCCTATTTTGATTAAGAAGTTGACATGATAAAAAAGTCAGGAAATTTTAATTTGTACAAAAGTGCAGGTCTTCTTGTTCACTTCAATTTAACACAAACCTACAGTAAAATGTGCTTCAATTTTAATCCTTACACCTATAACTCCATTGACTTTGGGAAATTGTCTCTGACTTATACCATGGCAGATGAGAATCAGAATTAGGTCTGGTACCAGCATATTTCTTAAGACAGAAGCAAAAGAATAATTATAAGTAGTTTTTGCTTTCTGAATCTAATGGATTGTCAGGCATGCTTGACATTATTCTATAGGCAAGGCCACAGAAAATCAATACATCTTAGGCAAGGTTTAATTTATTTGTAGGTTCTTACAACTAATGACTTTCCTTTTCTGTTTGTTGATTTTCTTTTTAGCTTTTGCTCTCATTAGTAGCTACAACTTTATCCTCCCATTGTAACACAAACTGCAAGAACTGTGATGTCATTATAATTTTTGTAAAAGACCGGGGTACATGTACAAACAACAGAAAATTGGAAACTTAAAAGAATTTGGCACAATACAATCAAGCTTCTCAGACTTCCACCTTGGGTAACACAACGTATTTTCTATTATAGTATTTTATTTATATTACAGCAGCACCTGCAGCCTCCAACTGGTCTTGGGTGTGTTCATGCCAGGCACTATATGGGCATATTTTAACTGAAAATCTCTCCTGTGATGGTTTTCTCATCTGAGTAGTATAAACAAGTAGTATGAAGGAAAGTAATGCTGTCACTGTTCATAAGGAAATGAGTTACTGAGAAACGAAGCGAGATACCCAAAGACACTTAAAAACATTGTGACTTGGAAATTATTTATAATTCCTCAGAATAAATACAGCATCCTCAATACCAAGACTAAATTTTGAGTCTTACACTGGGTGGTTTTCTTGTTGAGAAGATTTTCAATTGCAGCACAATTCACATGTGCCCAGTCTGTAAACAGCACTGCAGTAAAGCTAGCTTTCATGTGCTTGGTGCTATTGTTCGGAGGTGCATAAATGTGCAAAGGAGGATACGCTTTTTGCAAGAAGTTTTAACTGAAAATGTAGATCGAGGTTGCTTTTTTGTTGTATTGGCAAAGGTTGCATTTGGCTTAGCAATAATAACTCAATGGTTCTACTGTAATTTAGTGTATTCTTAGATCTCATTTCTTCCAGTTAGTCATCGCCATCTTTTCATGCATGCTTAGCCTGCTGCAATTCAGAGCATTGACTCCAGCACCATTTCACTTAGTCAGCATTGACAAACAGATAAGCTATTCTCTGACCTAAATGGGATTTTAACTTCTACCAGAATCATAAACATATGCGACTACATGGCCAACTTCTAACAAAACTTTGTAAGTAGGAATCGCTATATCACTGTCTTCCTTACCGGTACAAAGACATTTCAGCACGAAAGTGGAACTGTGCAAGACTCAAGTGAGGAAGTAGAGGGTGTATAACAGTAGGATCAGGCATTTCAAAGCGATTCTTTACACTGGTAATAGATATGGCAAATGTATGGATTTTGTTAGGATTCTTCTGACAGCCATGAACACAGATATATTTTACAGTAATGTAACTGTCCTAAATTCCTAGCAGGGAATACATTGACTTCTAGTATTATTTTTCACCACTCTGGCTACACTAAAGAAGCCATATTTGATTAATTTCTTGAAGTTATTTGACTTCTCTGGAGAAAAAAAAAAAAAGCTATGATAACCATTTAACCTTGGTTTAGTTCTAGTTGTTCAAGCAATGTTACACGTGATTTTAAAAAAAATCAGATACCTAAATGAAGAGAAATTACTGAAACAAATACACAAAAGGTGTTTTGCGTGTCTCTCTCAATAGTTGCTACAGGATAAGCCTGTAAGAATATAACTCCAGGATTTTGGGCTACGTCTTTTTCTGATTTACTCGTATCTGTGTTTTCTCTGTATGTTTACATCAAGAGAGAATGGAAATTGCAGCAGACCTTCCAGCTTTATCTAATACACTTAAGTAAATCAGTCAAGATATCCTAAGTAATGTTTTCATATGTTTCTGAAATAGCATATTTTGACTGAAATTTTGCTGGCTGAGACCTTTGCCTAGAGGTCAAACATGAAAGCAAATACCATCAGTTACTTTTTAGTGGCTCGACAGCTGGGGAAACTCAAAACTTTTCACCTGCTGTCAGTAAATTATTAAACTTTCAACTTAACAAACCAATCATCTTTATAAACTTGCTAATCAATGTAATAACTTAGTAGACTGATTTTTTTTCTCTCAGATCTTCCTCTAAAATGTTTCTGTGGTTGTTAGCAAAGGCTGTAACTTCATGCAGTTTTAAGTACACGATCAGCAAAGGCATGCAGAATAGAAACAAGGAAGGGCATAGGAGGAGCTTTATTAGCTTCATTGTGGAAAGGGCTATATTTTTGTCTTCTTCATCTCTCAAATATGAGACACTTATTCTTGTCCAGTGCCTTAAATTACTTCATCTGATTTATAAACATTAGTCAGGATTGGGCATCTTTATTCTAACACTTTGAGTTTGACATCTTTTTCCCAACCCATCTGATTCTTCTCATCCTACCGCTGCAAGACAGGACATAACATGGTGAGTGTGTACAAGCTCTTCTTCCCTTTTACGCTGTTATGGTTCATGAGCCATCTCAGATCTTTTGCTTACATTTT
>NC_073703.1:61110655-61128155 GCF_023634085.1 Falco cherrug
ACACCACGAGATTTCTCCTTTTCCCTCTGTACATTACATCATCAGCTCTCATTTCATGTGCTATTATAGTCTGAAGGTCTTCATAAGTTGCCTTTCAGTATATACGGGAAAAAAATGCTTAGACTTCCTTTTTGTTTGCCTTCTGCAGTTGGTTTCTCCAGAAAAGGAGATTCAGTGGTGGGGACCTTAGAAGCTTGAACTTTACGTTCCACTCCAACTGTCTTTTGTGGTCTGGGGAAGGCCATGGATAAGTTTCTATTTCACACGTACAACAAAACCCCTTAATGACTGTCTCAGTTTTTGCCAAATGAAACAGGTGAGAGCATAACAAGAAACATGTTCAGCTGGAATACGTTAGCAAAGGGCCTCAACCTTTCAATTTGGGCAACAGCGCATCTCTTTGCAAGACTCAAGCAGGTCAGCCAAAACAGCAGGTCAGGGCTGCCGCTGGCTGGATGTGTGTGTTCATCAGCGGCTGCTGAGTACAGGGCGAGTTCATCTAGAAAAGATCTAAGTTCTGGGAGAGTGGGATGTGGCCTGAACATAGAGCAGGTAACCACAGAGAATGGTGGGCATTGAACTGTTTCACTATAATCTTTAAGCGTTCCCCTGAAAATTGGGTCACAAGCTCAACCTTCCTTTTCCTTTTCTAGTGGCTTACAACTTATTACCAGGTTTGACCAAAAATTATTAATTTTTCCTTAAATATGATCTGTGCTTTTCAGACTGAAACTAAGACTGTTTCCAGGTTTTCATTAAATAGACTATATCTTAAATTGTGGGGGTTGAACATTTTTGTAATCCTGAAGTGCCTCACATTTTTGTGGGTTTTTTTTCTCTATTTCTGCATGCTGTGGAGCTCCATGGCTGCTTGGAAGACTGTACATTCTGTGGCTTGTATATGACAGATTGAGTGGTTTTTCCCAGTGTTTTGAGGGGAATTACAACAGTCCTCATCCTTGGTGTAGTTTACATCTCTGTGAAGAGGTGACTTGTAATTTGCAGCATGTTCACAGGCATACTGAAGTCTCAATGACATTCTCGGCTTTCAAATAATAAATTAACTAATATCCTAAGATGCATTTGATATTAACTGATTCCCTGGGTTATTTGTTTTATTTTAAAAACTTTAATTAATGTAATTATGCTTACAAAAAGATGTAATATTACTAAATTCAAATTCAGAAATATAAAAATCCCGTTGCAGTGCTTTCAAATTTAAAATGTCACACATACATTTCACATCATACAAAGCTCTGCCCTAAGTTACACTGTTCAGCAGTTGTAAAGTGTCCTTTCATCTGCCAAGGTTAATTTACAGAAAAAGACCAATTTATTTGTTCTGAAGTAGAGAAAAATTGTAAAGTGATTTTTTCCTAAGAGACTCATGCACTATAAGCAAAATATTTGTTTCTAAACAACAGCAAGCTTTATTCCCATCTCCGATGAACGAAGAAAAAAACACCTCTTCACCTTTCAGATTGGCCCTTCATATTATTCATGCTAGTCTTTTCTCACTAATTTTATGATTATAATGAGGCAATGGCATGCTAGTTAGCACAGAATGACCTTCTAATTGAAAAGCTGTAAATTCAGCCCAGTGGCCAGCACTGGCAGAAATTGAAATAAATAGGGCTGCAAAGTCCGTACAATGGGCTGGCCTCTTGACCAGGGTGCTACCGAAGTCCCAGTCACCTGTCATCTGGCGACGCTTTGTAACTCCTTGGTGTTAACTGTCTGTCTTGTTACAAGTTAGGTTAGCATGAGAAGAACAAAGAGCAAGGAGTATTTTCTTGCTTAAACAGAGGATTTTGCATATGAGTATCTTCAATATCTGATCTAAAACTATACTTGATAAAACAGCCTCTCAGTCACATAAGGCTTACTGTTTAATTTCCAAATCATGATAAAAAGCTGGTCTGGCTGATGCATCAATAATTCCTGTCTCTTTATACAGTTTTTCTTGATCATAGTTTTAATGTTTGTGCATTTGTTATTTGAAAGCACTAATAACATTGCTTTAATGAGATTTTCTTTCTGACAAGCACTTAAGATTGGTGCCCAGATACTACAGTTACAAGGTCTTTTTAAGTGTTAGGGAAGACGGATGGATGGTTGTGAGCAACTCTAAAAATTTGTGCAGCATTCAGTGTGTCTTAGAGATAGTTTATGAAATGGTCACAGCACATTATCCTACCCACACATTAATAAATACCTCACAGGATCTTGATGTTAGTGCTTGGCACCATCTCACTAAAGTTCCTAACACTAGCTAACACTATATTAGTGATAACTAATGAGTTGATATTCTTGTATAATACAGAGCAGCTTTATGCTGTCAGTGCCCTGCATCTTTATCAGGAATACATCATACATACAATGGAAATTTTCCATATCCTTTAAAGTTTTGCATTCTGTATATTTGGTTGTTAGACAAATAGAGCAAGCTTTGCTGACTTCATTTTCATTCTTGGCAGCATGTTTTTATCATAAGGCAGATAGTCATTAATTTACAGAATCAACGCTGGGAACAGCTTTTGTGATCTCATATTAAATTTTCCCCTGAATCCGCCCCTTGGCAAAAATTACTCACATCGTTAAAAAATATTTAATTAGGCTGTAGTTTATACTCAGCTCACTGGGGAAATGTTGGAATTAATATGATTTGCATGAATTCTGTTTCTCTTTTTCTGTTAGAGATTAGTTTTGAATTCAGTTCAGAGGGTCGCTGACACTGCCAAGGACTCACAATTGTGAAGGTCAAACAGGTAGCAAATACTTCCCCTGGGTAGCTTCCCTGAAAAGACAGCTCAAAATTGCTTTTAATTATGGGTTACCTAAAAGGCCACTTGCTGTTTTTATTTTTCCACAGATCTTTGAAACATTATGTGGCTGGAAGTTCTAGGTAGACCACATCAGTTCAAATCTAAAACAGCCTAAGTCATGTTTTCATTTCTTTTTCTTTTCTTAAAAATGAATAGCATACAAACCCCAAACAGACATTCATGCATGCACACAGGCATACTTAGGTATATGCATTCGTTTAAACCAAGCTTCTTTTTTTTTTTTTTTTTTTTTTTGTGGCTGTTCCTCTATTGCAGTTGAGGGGACCCAAAAATCTCTTTCTCTTTCATAAGGTTTGTAGAAAAAAAATAGAAGATAATATTTTGGACGGAAAAATATTTTCCTTCATAGCAATGCCATCCACTGGCTTAATTATTCTTCACAAGATAAGATACAATGTTTAGTTATGCATTCTCTTGTTTATGATTTCAAGGGTTAGAAAAAACCCTGGGGATCCACAATCCTGTGCTTTTTAAAAAGAGAATTTAATGGAAACTTTAATTAATAATCTAATCAATCAATTAATCTCCGTTATGTAAGTGTTGAAATCTAATTCTCCTTCACAGCTCTATCTATACAGAGAGAAACGAAATGGCTGCCCACTTATCAGGATGATGGGGAACCTTTACAGACACAAAGAAAAAGTTAAACTGTAATAGTTTTGTGAAGCTGGCACAGATAACGATAAGAAAGTAGTCTTGAATTTGGTATAAATCACAATATGTCAGTGTGGTGAGCTGTGTGCGGTTCATTTCAGAAGTTCATATTTTCTTTAAATGACTATAAGAATGTAAGAACGGTCCCCCAGACTGTTAGGAGTTGACCTGGGTTATTTTGTGGAAACTCTGACAATTATAGTGTATCAGTAGTCAAAAAACACTGTTAAGAAGTGAACGTCATGTAGTGTTGACTTTTGCCTTGAGTTCAGAAAATGTAAACCATCTGCTTTATGAAATATGTGCAGACCACACCATGCTGTTGACTAGCCAACTGTTGACGAATAAATATTTATATATCGAGTGATTTATATAGGGCTTCTATCAGTACTGCAAAGGTGAGAGTCAGTTTGACCCTTATTTCTAGGACTGCAAGTCAATCCAACCTCTTTGGAGCCTGGAACCCTGCCAGAGGTGCCTGCAGTACTGATGGCAATTTAATTGATAACAATACAGATGAACATTCTTTCGTGAGCAAACTCATCTCCAAAGCAGACCCTGTGTATGTTTGTCTGTCTGCTTCCAAGTACCCCAAAAAATCCATTAAAAGAGCCTTATGTGGAGAAGTAAATCATAGATAGGGCTGCACATGTGTGGTACAGCTTCTGTCCCCAAGCTACTACTTTCTTTTGAAAAGTGAGTTCCTGTAAGTTCAATGTGTAAAAATACTTACAGGAGAGTTTTACAATTTAGTGAACAGCCTTTTGCAGAGAAGTATAAAAATATAAACCAACTTTGAAAAAGGAAATTGAAGATTTGTTTATCCTCAGCAATGTATTTAATGTTTTGGGCTACTTACCATGTGCTACAGTCAGTGCAATCTGTACATCTAAACTCCTATAAAGTCTGAAATGTAAGAATTGTATTACACTTTGAGTAGAGACTGTACACATAGGAAAATATGGTTTATGGGCAATTTTTGGACTGCAAAAGGCTAATTAGATATTTACATCAAGATCTCATTTAGCGTCCTTTAGTTCTTTCCTGCAGTAATAGGAAAGGCAAGGAACAAAATGTCACACTGAACTATCATTGAACCTAATTCCCTATCTCTTAAATTCAGTGATTTACCATTTCTTTAAAGCAGTATATTTTTCCTTTTATCTCTGGCATATTCATTTTCCATCCTTTTCCAAAATGCAAGTCCTGATGGCTTGATATTACACTGTTTTTGGCAAGGAAAGGCCACAGCTTTATTTGCAGCACAAGTTTGTCCAAATACACCAGTATTAATTGTGCACAGTATATACAAAAATAATAGCTTACCTTGCCAGCAGGCAGAATTTCCAGTCAGTGATTATAATACTCGTTTCCAACTCAAGAGTTTTGAATTTTCATGCCTGTCAGTGAAAAACTGACCATTCCAACCCACAAAAGTATATTGCTCCAAAGAAAGTAAATCAGAATTTCTCACCCTAATTTGTAGTGACTGAAAAAATCAGTTACATTCATTTGCCTGAATCCTTATGCTATCCTTTTGCTCTTTTACCTTTTTCTTCATCCTGTTCCTCAACCAGGCATCACTGTCCCTTGCAGTTGCCAGGGACCGTTAGTCCATAAATACACTATTCTGGCTGCATCTGATATAAACCAAGCATATTATACACGCAATATGATTTACAAGTTACAATAAAATACCAATATTATGCTGAATACAGGCTTAGGAAGTGTCAGTCAAGCATACAAGTTACCATGTTAGTAAATTGTGATACAGCATCTTGATTCCAGCAGCGAGGCAACACCATACAGTTTTCCAAGTAGACAGTAAGAGCATAGCGACAGAACATCTGAGGTTTAAGACACTGTCATACCCAAAGTATGACAGAGAACATTTGTAATGCTATTTTGTTCTTGTTTCTGCAGTCTGTTGACAGCTGTGTGGGCACTGACCATGCTGAGAGTACTATGAACATGTTCAACTAGAGCAGTAGTTACAACTCAGAAAAAAGATCCTGGAGTCACTATGGATAGTTCTCTGAAATTGTCAAATGAATATGCTGGAGCAGCCTAAATGGAGCAGCATCATAAGAAAGGATATTGAGGCAGGCCAAGACAGGGGGCATCGATCTGCCATTTCATAAAACCTTGGTGTTCTTGTATCTTGAGTACTATGAGCAGTTGTCCCTGCATCCAGACAGGAGTTATATTGTGGAGTTATAGTACAGATAAGGGTAGCTACAGGGGTCAAGGGGTTCGAACAGCTGCATTACAAGGAGACAAGAGAAAGGCTGAGACATTTCAATTTGGAAAAAAGACTAATGGGACATTATGATAAAAGTTTACAAAACTAAAAGTGTAGTGGTTTGAGGCAGGCCTTTTATTCACAAAATCCTGCAGTACTAGAATTAGGAGGCACTCATTGAATCTATGAGGAGATCAGTTAAATATGAAATATTTTTCTGGGATTGATGGGTGTCCACTAGTGCAAAAATGGATTAGACAGGTTCGTAGACAACAGACCCATAAACAAATGCTAAAGAGACTAGGCAGGGCTGTACCTTGTCACATGCCTAATGCAACAGCTGTGAATATTGGGGAACCAGCGCTGAACGTGGCCACTCTCACATACTTATCACAATAGCAGCTCCTAGTGCCACTGCTGGAGAGCGAGCACTGGGCTAGGTGAGCCACTGTAGCTCAGTAGGGCATTTTTCATGTTCTGATATTCCTACCATTACTTACTTAATCCCCAGAATATACACTAAGAAAATAGTAGTGTAGCCACTTAACATGAAGGGAATAAGAGTCATTGTAGATTTATCTAAGGTGTGCGAAGTTGACAGCAATTCATATTCAGAAAGTTACAAGCCCAGACCTCCAGTCCCTTGAGCTAACTACTCAGCTAAAATTCTACCCTGTTAACAGAACGGCGAAATACATTTCGGCAGTTGTGGAGGGTTGACCCTGGCCAGTAGCCAAGCAGAGCAAACAGGCAATGCAAAGGACATCACTCACCACCTCCCACAAGAAGCTCAGTGTTCCGTTAGGACCCCTTTGAGATATTGTAAGCCAGGACAGTGTTTCTTGTCTGGTACTAGGAAAGAAAGTGAAACCATATATGGGCAAGAAAATGTTTATCCATATTATTTTTTTGCATAAAACATGCTTCATTCTTCATGAACGGAAAATGCTATCAAGGCCTGACAGTATTTCTCAGCTAGAGCAACCATTAAAAGAAGTGATGGAGACTTTCTTAATTATTGTTCTATTAGGTACTCTGAGTCTTCCCTTGTTATGCAATAGTTACATGACTGCACAGTGATGGCTGGCAAGACATACCAATTCTTGGACATTCTCAGCTCGTAGCCATAGCCATAAATAAACATCTGATTCTTATCAATCAGAATAGCCTCTCTTGCTCCTTTTTCCTTCTTCCTTTCTTTTATGTTCGTATATGATACCCATGGAATCAGCCCCATGTTCAGAATGGGAACAGTACAAGAAAGATGCTGGACCCCGACAGAACCTGTGTGCTGGCAGAACAGCAGGACTGATCAAAGAAGTAGTGAAAAGATCCTCACTGTGATGTGTTGTGTAAGACGAGACACTGGAATGTATAAGCCATGGGGAGATGAAGAAAAACAAAGACAAAGGAACTATTTTATATATAAAAATATGAAATACAATGAATAAGAGAAAGGAAAAAGCCTGGAAAACATATGCTTGCTTGTTACAGATGCTGGTTTATGCATTTTACTCTACAGTGGAGTCACAACAGTGACTGGATCATGGATGTTTTAATCATACAAATAACTTCAGTTGGATGTAATTAGAGGACAAACTCAGTTTTCAAACCTAATGTCAGTTGTCACATACCTTGCAAGATAAAGATTACTCAGAGTCTACAAGTCATATAGCTTTCTTTTATTCCTGTTATACTATTTGTTAGTTAGGAGGTCTTGTGAGCAATGATGGAGGGAGAACCGAACTTCATATGTTGGCCTTATCATCTTGTTACCATTCATGGTTGCTCCACTCCTTAGATGCATCATTGAAAAGGCAAGGAACTCTGCTGTTCTAAATAGCGAGTTTCATTTCTTAATTAATTAAATGAGAGAAAAATCATATGACTAAATATTCACAGTCACTTAAAGCCATTAAAAAGGATGGAGTGGCTAGTTGTAAATTCAGCTAAGAAACATACTTGTCACTTGCAATAGACATAGGCACTCAGGAAGCAGCGAAGTAACGTTAAGCAGATAAAATAAATACAACCCTTTATAATGTTTCATTAGCTAGTTCAGGCATGTACAATCAGATTGTATTTGATTTTTTTTTTACCTCCAGAAAGACAGTGGTACAAGGATCCTGGACTAACACATATAGGTTTATGCAATTATTAGCAGTGGGAAGAATTCCACAGTGTGAAGAACTGGAATTATTTTCCTGAGGTAGGAAGGATATTTACTTTCACTAAATATCGACTGAGTTACATAGCTAAGTTATAGCTAGTGAGTCGATTAACGGACACCTGTATCTTTTGCTATTCTTGTTTTATTTGATTTATTGTCTGCATTCCATTTATCATTCTCTCCCAGAAGCTCCATTTCCTTCCTTGTTTTTTGCAATTCTGTTTCTCAGGGGTCATATCCCTGACTGCTGTCTGTATGTCCTGCATTAGCTCTTAATTTCCCTCTGTTCTGCTGATGTTTCTCCAGTTCAGCTCCATTTTTGCCATTTCCCTCTCATCTCTTCCAAAGGTTTCTATAGGCCTCTCTAATTCTGAGCCTCAGATTTTTTCCTCCTGCTTCTCTCAGTAATTCCCTTCTTACTGAGATTTGCAGTTGTATTTCAATTACCACCTCCTGCATTTCTTGCCCATATCTCAATCTAAGCAAAAGTGAACTTTTGGCCTACTATTTCCTAACATGTATTAGGTGATGTAACATCCAGACACTGAAGAAATTTCAGATACAAAAAGTATCACCAAGCTCCAAAGGTGTCTTTTGTCTTTAGAACTGGGGACTCTTTGCAGTCAGTATGCGTCTCTGAGGTTGCAGAACCTTCTCCCTCCTGTCAGCTCTTCAGTAGTGCTGAATACTGCAAAAGTACAGATATAAAGTACTTTTTATCCATTCTACTTTCTCTCTCACAACTTAAAATTCACTGTCATCCCATTATCCAGATTCACCATTGTGGTTTCATCTCCATGCCTTCCAGAATACCTGCTATACAAGTCAGCTGTCCCTAAATCCAATTGCATTTTAGATACAAATCCATCCAAAATTTGTCCCTTCGTCTGTATCTCTTTCTCAATTATTTTGTTTTCAATGACCTTCATTGCTTTAATCTTCCCCTCCTGATCCACCGTCAGTGTCACTTTTTTCTTCAGTCTGAGCAAAATGTGACTGTTAAGTTCTTTTTTTACCAACCTCTAAGTATCCCAAAATTTTTATTTTTCTGATGACTCTGCTTCACTTCCTTTAGGTTCCTACAGCAATCTCTCAGATTGCTTCCATTTCCTTTCCTGCTTCTGGCTTTCTCGTGCTGCCTCCAGTTCTTGGCAGAAGCCTGTACATCTCATTTGTTAGCTGTAGCAGCTCTTCTTTTTCAGACTGCTTCCATTCTACTTTAAAATACAAATGTTACCATTTGTTCCACTCCAAAAATTCTTTATTTTTCCAGAATCCTGGGAATTTGTTTTTCTTAGCTGGATTCAGTTATATCTTCAACATCAAGACTCCTTCATTTTACTGTATCATTTATAATATGTGCAGGGTTGCATAAATTATTAATAAAGAAATCTAAAAATTTTAAAGGAAAGATTTAAAGATTTAAAGAAAAACTAAGCATGAAAAGAACATAGGAGTTTACTTCTCCTGTCTACATTGTCATCGTACAAAATCTGTATAATTTTTATTTTTCTTGTTCAAGAGGAGAAAACCTACATAGGTGAGATAAATACCTGCATGCTGGTTTTGGGAATACAGCTTTATCAAATCCACAGGCAATGTTTGAGAGAGTTTGTATGGGAAGATTTACAAGTCTGCAATAGGATAGTAAACTATTTCCTTCTTTTAAGCAAAGTAAATAGATTGGATTTTCAGTGATTGTGAATGTCTAATAAATAAGGAAATGCCGAATGAAGTTAGAATATATATCCTTTTTAAATTGATATGTTTGTTTCAGTAAAATTTGACACAATCTCTCTCCTCTGAAAGGCAGTGCAAGCAATATCTACTTGAACAAATTTCATGTAGCATGCAGGTGTACTGTGGGTTAATCTTAAAGAATGTGCAACTCCAAAGGTCTTCACAATGTTTTAAGCATTTGTTCTTTTTTTGCTTGTAACATGCCTGAAATGGAAATTCATCTGTGAACGGTGGTTTTTATTCATGTTTTCACAGAAACACATTTGCATGCCCTAGAAAAGAATCAATATTGTGAATGAGAACTCTCCCCAAAAGTCTTTAATTATATGTCTGTGTATCAATGTGTAATATTTTATGTTTCCTCAGATTTTTTTCTTCTTTTAGCTGACACAGGCAGACTTTGAAAGGAGTAAAATCAGCAATGTAACAACGAAATGCATGCAAACTTGTTAAATGTGATGGCAAAATAAAAAGCTTCAGTCAGTATGATCAGTTAAAAAAAAAAAAAAGATAGCCGGCAAACTGTCTATCATGTGATGAAATTTGACAGTAGGGATTATGGCTTTGATGGACCAGAACAGCTAATAGAAGAAGCTGACATTTTTGAAACCCTGCTAATTAAGGGTTCCTTCCTTAATATTAAAATAAAGTCTTTGTCTGGGTTTTATGGTTGGAGAATCAGGTGTTTTCATTAATATATGCCAGTCAGTCTTAATAAGCTTGGAGGGCAGAGGAAGTTATTATTGAGTGACCTTCTACAAAATAAGCATGTTGCTAAGGGCTCTAACCCTGCCCTGTTCAGACTGATGAATCTCATTTCCAATGCAAAAGCTTCACAAGAAATCCAAGTATTCTCTGTGCAATCACAGAAAATAATCCTTGTGTCTCTTGTAATGTCCAGAATTGCCACTTACTATACTACTACTGTACAATGAATATTACAATACATATTATTTTTCTAGGACAATTGTCTACATTTCTGAATTGCCAAGAATAGAAAAACTTATTGTCAAGACACTTGTATTGAAAAGTCAGCTCATTTTAATACTTCTCAAATAGTCATCTACCCTGTTCATGAATTATAATGCACAGAATACATCTGACAATACTAGCTTTGAAAAAGAGATATGTCTGTATTATTACATATTCATTTTCAAATAGATTTCAAACAGATTTTAAACCATTCATTGAAATTCATTGAAATGATAAATTCACAGTTGGATTTTGATTGACTCTTAATCTAATTTTACATTTGATAAGTTTTCATCTTTTTTTTTAGTAGTAATTTTGATTTTCTGTAGATTTTTCACTCTAAGTGAAAGGGTGTGGTAAGCTACTAAGACTCATCATATATTTGCTGATAGAAATCAGAAAATGAGCTAGTGAACCAGATTAAATAAGTGCAGCATTATAACTAGCAGTGATGTGTCTCACATCAATTCTGTGCAGACCGGACAATTTCCAGCACCCCAAGAGTTTCAGCAGTTATTTTCTAATACTTTGTTGATTTTTGCTTTCCTTTCTTTTCTCTTTACTAGGTCAAGTTGGTACTCTAAATGGTTCTGTGAGGTACTGTACTTATAATAGATACAGTGGATAATGGATGAAATTCAAAGCAACACATCCAGTTTGCTGACACTATGCTAATAAAATAACATGGCTGCCAAGTAGAAATGTCAGTGTTGGGAGAATATACACGCTCCCGGGACACTGAGTGAATCTCTAAAAGTTGAGTATTTAATAGGAACCAATCAGCTGCATCACATTTGCAGATCTCCATCCTTTAATTGATGGCACAGCAGATGGATCTGCTTTTTTTCCTATCCAACCCAAACCAATCTATCACAATCTGCAGAGTATTTGATAAAACTTATTCCAGACAGGTTTGTTTGTTTCTTTATTTACACTGATGATCGAGCTAAATTGGCTTCAGAATTCAAACATTGCAACAGAAGTAGATATACATACTCTTGGATAGTTCTTACCCTGTATCATTATGCACATAAATACATTGTAAACCAGTGAGACAGTTCAAACCAGCACCAATGTTAGAGAAGACAAAACTGAGGGCCGTGTATTTCTTTTCTGTCTGGGCATTCTGTTCCCAGGGCATTTTGACAGACCATTACATGATAAAATAAAAATAAAATAAAATAAACCAAAACAAAACAGATCAAAACAATGCCCTAGGAAACATATCTCATCTTAAAAGACCCACTATCCGATGCAATCTCTGAGCTATTTCTGAGTGCCTAAGAGATGCCACATTTGAATACAACAGCACTACTTGGTCCACTTAGTCTACAAAGTGCTTTGAATGTGAAAGGCTCTCAGTATTCTGTTCCATTAAAGTCAAAGCCATCTATGCACATTGGACTTCTTGTATCTCTACTTGATTTATGCTTTTGCAGTTCGGGATTTTTGGCTACTTTATCTTTTGATCATTATTCCCCAAGATAAAAGTAACTTGATTTAGCTCCATAAGTAAACCTTGATCCTATTCAACTTGGACTACTCGGTAGGAAAGGAAAAAGTAATAAGTGCAACATTTTTCTTAGAATACGTAGAACTGATCTAATTAAAATCCCTGCAGGTTTTTCTTGCTTCTTTGTGTTTGAGGGAAATTGTGGGTGTGCTGTGGCCGTGGCTGAGGATGGTAGAGGTCCAGGAGCTAGCTTAAGTGTGGTCAGTGATTTCCACTTTGTTTCTAGTAGACAAATATGAACAATACAGGGAAAACAGCTCATTGACAGCTGGAAACCACAGGAACCAAACATTAGATCTACCCTAGGAATGCCTCTTTCAGGTATAGGGGCACCTGATGTACTGCTGCTCTGTCGCTGTTTCTGTTCTTTTAGCATTTTAATATTTAAAAATGCAAAATAAAACACTTGAAGCACCTGAAAGTGGTCAGAAAGAAAGGAGTAGGAGTCACGACCCTTGCATATCAATAAGTTTTGGAGGATTTTTTCCTCACTGCTTACAGTGAGTTTAGAACTCCAGTGCTTACTGTTAAAAAGTCTGATCAAAAACCTTCTGATTTCTGATGATAAAACTCCTGTAGACATCAATGTGAGTAAGAACTAACCCTCAGAGAGAAATACTCTATTCTCATCCTTGTTGGCATTGTGCTGCTAAATAGTGTGACAAGGTCTTTACACCCTCAGCAGTATTTTCTGCAGTGCCTGCTGTGGCTCATCTAAGAGCCAATATTAGTGCTCATTCACCAAAAAATTAAGAGTAAAGCAGAAATGGTATCTTTATGCAGAAATCAATATTCATAAATAAAACAACAAAAATCACTTTACTCAAATACTGTAAATGCTATATTTTTTACTGTAAATGTAATTGCAACAAGGTCATTCATTTTGCTGCTGGAAAACAAATGGAGTACTAAGCTAGATTTACTCCTTCTTCAAGAATAAAAGATTTTGTGAAGGAGAAAGGAGATTTATTCTACAACAGAAGCCAACTGGTGATTTCCACTTCCAAACATTGCAAATGTAGCTCATGACAAGAGTCATGATGAGAAAAGGATGTTTCAGGACATTTGGAAAGGACTCCCTGATTGCTGACAATGGGGTAATACTAGAGTAAGTGTGGTATCAAGTTTGAAAACTCCCATAATATTATCTTGCCTTGACAAAATAAAGTGCCAAATCCAGGGTCAATAAATCTTAATGTAGTCTCTCATGATTCAGCGTTAATGCTGTGATTGTTAGGAGTGGCATATGAAATGTGAGGGTTGTGCTGAATGTGGCAGGATACGAGGTACGCACAGGACACCCCCGTGTGCTAAACCATCCATCTGTGTTCTGTCAGTCATACAGATGTACAAACACTCACAGAAGGGACTGTTTCAGAGCCAAGACCAATGTAAACCAATTGAAAGAATTAAAAAGACACAACTCAACATATTTATGCAATGTTTAGGATCTAGAGCTGTGGGTAGATGGCTAATTTTGCATAGAAGGGAAAGCACAAAAGTAGCTGTAACAACAACCAGGAAAGCAAGCGTGTCCCACTCTACCAACACATTTGTGAATCCTGTAATAATCTGGCTGTGGAAAGTATTACTCTAATACCTAAGTGATCAATATGGCTAATCACTTAAGAGGAAGGCATTTACTTTCAGACAATATCCAACTCCATCATGTATAACTCCTGCCTTTCTCTGCAGCTTCAGGCTTCGCTTTTCTATTTGCTCTTATTTTCCTGTCTCACTCATCTGTCATGAAACTGAAGCTAAACATCTTGGCAGTTATCTTTTGCTCTCACCTTTCAGCTGTTGCGTTTGAATGTAGTAATATTTTTCTGTTCCTGCATCCACAGAAGTCTTCTGTGGCTTTCAGACTTGGAGTGACCTCCAGGTCTGGGTAGCAAGAAAAAAGGATGGAATTTTCCAGTGGGACACAAAAGAAGACTGAAGGAAAGAGGGAGAATTTGAGATGGGAAGTAGAGAAGGCATGTGAATGACTTGAGAAGGAGAATGGGCTGGCTTGAAATGCAACAAGAATAATTATTTAAACAAAAAAGGCGTTCTGGAAATATTTTCCACAGTGATTAAGGAAAAGTGAATGAGAAATCTCCTTCCCAAAGGAATAGCAGAATCTTTTCTTCTGTTACACAATTTTGTAAAATGGAAATGTGTTTTAGAAAGTAGTTTGAGAAAGCTATGAAATTTGCGCTTTTAGCCTATACCCCAATTTCCTTCTATGCACCTGATCAAATACATCCTGACACAGTCTTAAAGACAGAAGCTATAAGAGCATCTAACTTAATTTAGAGGTCTCCTCCCACAAAACCATAGTCTCACTCAGGTTTTAGACTGCAAGATCCTTAGGACATTGGAAGGGCTCCCCCTCTAGCCTGGCACAGGGTCACAGAGGCTTGTACAAAGAACTTTAATTCCTTCATTCTCAGGTTATATAGAGTTGCAAAGAACTGCCGTGGGCAATCTCTGTTCAAGATGAAGAGAAAATAAAAACAAAGGTATGAGAGAAAATGGGACTCGAGCTGAGCAAAAGCAGGTGTCCAAAGATGTCTGTTTAATACCCAGTGCTAGTGTTAGCTGCCTTGCATATACCTGCTCCTGATAGACTAGGTGCCACTTTATGTCAGCTGCAGAAGGCTACAAGTCCCCACCCGGTCCCAGTAGGAAAAATCTCTAGTTGATAGCTGCCTAAGATAAAGGTATTAAGGATTTTATATCCATGGCAAAATTTTCAAAAGAGCCGTCTCAGGCTGAGCATCCAGAATCAAAGGCTGCTTTTGAAAAGTTGACCCTGGCCTTTGGGGAGACACTGCAAAGACTTTTCTTATAATGTTTCCTGAAAGGTAAATTTGAATCTCATTCTCTATTCCCACATTGGACTAAATTGAAAGTGCCTCCACTGATGTCAACAGTTTAATGATAATTGCTGTAATTTCATGGATTTTTTTTTTTCTTGGTAACCTATGCTAAATGAGTTACATGCTGCTGTATATATATATATACGTGTACAGTAATTGAAAGACTTTTTATTCTATCCCATTCACTACTGAAGGCAAGATTTCCTTTCTCCTCTCTCTACTAGCATATACAAAACTTTATTCAGAAGGATTTTCAGTTTCTGTGTCTGTCCTTGAGATACATGAACTAAAATTGAAAGATGGACAGGGAAAGAACATAGCATTTCTGCCAAAGCAGTTCAATGTTCAGCAGTATCCTGTGATATGTAAAAGTTATGAAGAAGGACCTATGATACCTACTGGTCCAGAGGAAAACCTATTCTAATTGTGATACCGCATTGTCTTTCATTTTCTTATTGGTACACTACTTTATAAATTGTAGTACAGTGCAGCAATTGTCATATTGCGTTTCATACTTCACCTCTAATCTTCCTTGTTGGGTTACATGGAGTTTAGTATCTAGAGAAACATGAAATCACCAGAACATTGATCGTATAAATGCTTATTCAACTACCCACAATTTGGTGTATTAATACTAATACAGAAAAAATCGATATGTCATAGGTATATTACTGCTTTTCCTGTTGCTGAGCTATTTGTTACCGTATCACACCTTAAAAAATATTTAATTAATCACCCCTTAACCACTCCTTAATCATTCAGGAGTTTACAGTGCACTGTCCGTTCCACAACCTCAAAGTACTGTTTGTCTGTTTAATCAAATGAGATTTACTATAGCACTAACTTCTGTTGTTGCAATAATACCACAGTTAGTATTGCTTCGTACAGGGAGAACAGCAAAGGCTATCCATGTGCCTCTTTGAAAAGGCAAATTAATCCTTGTTTCCATTTCTCCAGCAGGATGTGATGATTCTGATTTAGAAAAGTCACCTGAACTTCAAAATAGTTACATTATTCACCAAACTGCAAAGTTACCAAATATGAAATGCTAATATCTCAGATGTTTTTATAACTTGCAGGATTTTATAGCATAATAGTAACTTCTTGAATATACTAAGTCCTCTGAGATTTTTGGAAACAGCATGAAAAAAAAAACTATTGTCTAATGCACTGTAAAAGAAAAGAAAAAATTGCTAACCAGTTTTTCTGCTAAGGAATCTGCAGTTTCCTGTTGCTGTAAGTAGATACAGAGGTCTACACTCCACATCACATCATTAATAACAATCTGTAGCAATTCTTTTGAAGTCAGTACAGTTAACCAGCTGTAAAACCAATGTTACTGAAATAAAATCCAGACCTACCATGGCCATACTTTTCACCATGTACCACATGGTTCTCATGCTTCTTTCAGATTCTCACTATTGTTTAATACTAAAACAATAGTATCTCAGATACTACAGAATGGTAACCATTGGTAACTTAAGTTCTTTATGGCGGTGACCATTGTGACTGAAGAGTAGCAGATGCGGTCAGCATGCATGAGTCGTCTTGCTTAGAGCCACGCAAGGCAGGGGTATAGCTAGGGACCTTTTGACAGCTAGCACAGTACTCATTCCTCTAGAGCATATTGCATGCATCCTATACATATTCAGTTCAGTTAGAAAAAAGTTATTTCTGCAAATCGGGTCAGTATATGAAAATGATTCCATTTCTCTGTGCTGCATGCATCATGATTATGGATGTGCGGAAGCACCAATAATCAATCTCACTTACTGGAGGACGTGTTGTCACTTGCTGCTCTTAGACAAGCAGAGTGTTGTACAAAGAAGCAGAAGTAACACGGCTTGATTTTCATAGAGGTATTATTGTACATGAAGTACTGAGAGGTTTACAGTATGATAGGAACACAAGCTGCTCAGTGCTGTTCATTTTGCTGTGTTTTGATAAATGATTATGGAAGTAAAATACAAGCTGCATGGCTAAACTGTCAGCTAGAGTACCTTGGGCTATTCTCCCACTTTCTTCCGCCTATGCAAGCAACTTGCAGAGCTGGCATTATCAGGCATTTTCTCCTCCTTCCAATGAACTCTTTTCTTTCTGCAGGGATTAGTTTAAAATGATCTGGAGTTCATATCAAGATTGGCAGTAAGAACAAATTAGATCACAGCTCTTCTTATAGCCCCATATGCAGAAAAAGGAAATATAATTGCATTTTTGTTTCATCTTTCATGTTTACAGCACTGGTGTTATTAACCCATCCATAGCCTGAGAGTATACAAGTTTATTTGCAACATCTTGTAACAATAATAAATGAATTAATAACAATAACGTTATTCAAAAAAATAATCTGTTTGTTTGTTTGTTTGTTTTAAATACCTTAATAGAATGTATGCAAAATTCCAGTTTGAGCAACTAGAACTCGGTTTCCATGGGCTCAGTAACAGTGACCATGAGCCTTGCCATGTGTCCTTACAAAGTACTTGCAGATCGTATGCT